>NW_027397088.1:20331096-20401458 GCF_003265705.2 Callorhinus ursinus | reverse complement strand
CCTGATTTTTGGTGTGTGTATGTGTGTATATATATATATACATATATATATATGTTGTTCTCTTTTTGAAATTTTGGGTTACACTTTCTTCTAACACACCAAAATATACCCTAAATCTCTACTGTATGGCTTTGTTCTAGTCTCCTGCCTGATCACATTCTCTCCCTTTTTTTTTAATCCTCTTCTTTCTTTTTTCAACCAACTTATCTTATCAATTCCTTTTATAAAATCTTTTATACTTCTCAACTTTACATTAATATTCCATCCCTTCATCATATTTACCCTTATTTTTGTTCATATATAAGTTTTTCTTTCTTCAAAATTTTGGGAGGCACTTTCTTCTAAAAGACCAAAATACACCCAAAATCTAGTTTGTGGCACGATCTATGCACCAACCTGATCATATTCTGTTTTTTTTGTTGTTGTTGTTGTTGTTTATTTCTTTTATCTTTATCTTTTTCTTTTTTTTCTTTTTTCTTTCTTTCCCTTTCTTTTCCCCTGGTTTCAGGCCTCTTCTGATTTGTTTAGTGTATATTTTTGTGGGGTCGTTGTTACCCTGTTAGCATTTTGTTCTCTCATTCATCTATTCTCCTCTGGAAAAAATGACAAGATGGAAAAAATCACCTCAAAAAAAAAAAAAGAACAAGAGGCAGTACCGACTGCCAGGGAACTAATCAATACGGACATTAGTAAGATGTCGGAACTAGAGTTCAGAATGACGTTTTTAAAGACACTAGCTGGGCTTGAAAAAAGCATGGAAGATATTAGAGAAACCATTTCTGGAGAAATAAAAGAACTAAAATCTAACCAAATCGAAACCAAAAAGGCTATTAATGAGGTGCAATCAAAAATGGAGGCTCTAACTGCTAGGATAAATGAGGCAAAAGAGAGAATTACTGATATAGAAGACCAAATGATGGAAAATAAAGAAGCTGAGAAAAAGAGAGAGAAACAACTACTAGATCACGAGGGGAGAATTCAAGAGACAAGTGATACGATAAGACAAAACAATATTAGAATAATCGGGATCCCAGAGGAAGAAGAAAGAGAGGGGCAGAAGGTATATTAGAGCGAACTATAGCAGAGAACTTCCCTAATGTGGGGAAGGAAACAGGCATCAAAATCCAGGAGACACAGAGAATCCCCTCAAAATCAATAAAAATTTGTCAACACCCCGACATCTAATAGTAAAACTCACGAGTCTCAGAGACAAAGAGAAAATCCTGAAAGCAGCTCGGGATAAGAATCTGTAACCTATAATGGTAGAAACATTAGATTGGCAGCAGACCTATCTATCCACAGAGACCAGGCAGGCCAAAAAGGGCTGGCACGATATATTCAGAGCACTAAATGAGAAAAATACGCAGCCAAGAATACTATATCCAGATAGGCTGTCATTGAAAATAAAAGGAGAGATAAAAAGCTTCTATGACAAACAAAAGCTAAAGGAATTTGCAAACACGAAACCAGCCCTACAAGAAATATTGAAAGGGGTCCTCTAAGCAAAGAGAGAGCCTAAAAGTAACATAGACCAGAAAGGAAAACAGACAATATACAGTAACTGTCACCTTACAGGCATTACAATGGCACTAAATTCCTATCTTTCAATAGTTACCCTGAATGTAAATGGGCTGAATGTCCCAATCAAAAGACACCGGGTATCAGATTGGATAAAAAAACAAGACCTATCAATATGCTCTCTGCAAGAGACTCATATTAGACCCAAAGACACCCCCAGATTGAAAGTGAGGGGGTGGAAAACCATTTACCATGCTAATGGACATCAAAAAAAACCTGGGGTGGCAATCCTTATATCAAACAAATTAGATTTTAAACCAAAGACTATAATAAGAAATGAGGAAGGACACTATATCATATTAAAGGGTCTATCCAAAAAGAAGATCTAACAATTACAAATATCTATACCCGTAACATGGGAGCATCCACAGTACCATAATAGTGGGGGACTTTAACACCCCCCTGACTGAAATGGACAGATCATCTAAGCAAAAGATCAACAAGGAACTAAAGACTTTAAATGACACATTGGATCAAAGAGACTTCAGAGATATATTCAGAACATTCCATCCCAAAGCAACATTCTTCTCTAGTGCCCATGGCACATTTTCTAGAATAGATCACATCCTAGGTCACAAATCAGGTCTCAACTGGTACCAAAATATTGGTATCATTCCCTGCATATTTTCAGACCACAAGACTTTGAAACTAGAACTCAATCACAAGAGGAAAGTCAGAAAGAACTCAAATACACGGAGGCTAAAGAGCATCCTATTAAAGAATGAATGGGTCAACCAGGAAATTAAAGAAGAATTAAAAAAATTCATGGAAACCAATGAAAATGAAAACACAACTATTCAAAATCTTTGGGATGCAGCAAAGGCAGTCCTAAGAGAAAAGTATATAGCAATACAAGCCTTTCTCAAGAAACAAGAAAGGTCTCAAATACACAACCTAACCCTACACTTAAAGGAGCTGGAGAAAGAACAGCAAATAAAGCCTAAACCCAGCAGGAGAACAGAAATAATAAGAAATAATAAAGATCAGAGCAGAAATCAATGAACTAGAAACCAAAAGAACAGTAGAACAGATCAACGAAACAAGGAGTTGGTTCTTTGAAAGAATTAACAAGATTGATAAACCCCTGGCCAGACTGATCAAAAAGAAAAGAGAAATGACCCAAATAAATAAAATCATGAATGAAAGAGGAGAGATCACAACCAACACCAAAGAAATACAAACAATTATAAGAACATATTATGAGCAACTATATGTCAGCAAATTAGATAATCTGGAAGAAATGGATGCATTCCTAGAGATGTATAAACTACCAAATCTGAACCAGGAAGAAATAGAAAACCTGAACAGACCTATAACCACCAAGGAAATTGAAGCAGTCATCAAAAATCTCCCAACAAAAGCCCAGGGCCAGATGGCCTCCCAGGGGAATTCTACCAAACATTTAAAGAAGAATTAATACCTATTCTTCTAAAACTGTTCCAAAAAATAGAAATGGAAGGAAAACTTCCAAACTCGTTTTATGAGGCCAGCATTACCTTGATCCCAAAACCAGACAAAGACCCCATCAAAAAGGAGAACTACAAACCAATATCCTTGATGAACTTGGATGCAAAAATTCTCACCAAAATACTAAGCAATAGGATCCAACACTACATTAAAAGGATTATTTACCATGGCCAAGTGGGATTTACCCCTGGGCTGCAAGGCTGGTTCAACATCAGCAAATCAATCATTGTGATACAATATATTAATAAAAGAACAAGAATCATATGATCCTCTCAAGAGAGGCAGAGAAAGCATTTGACAAAGTACAGCATCCTTTCTTGATCAAAACTCTTCAGAGTATAGGGATAGAGGGTACCTACCTCAATATCATAAAAGACATCTATGAAAAACCCAGCGAATATCATTCTCAATGGGGAAAAACTGAGAGCTTTCCCCCTAAGGTTAGGAACGTGGCAGGGATGTCCACTATCACCACTGCTATTCAACATAGTACTAGAAGTCCTAGCCATAGCAATCAGACAACAAAAAGAAATCAAAGGCATTCAAATCAGCAAAGAAGAAGTTCAAACTCTCACTCTTTGCAGACGATATGATACTTTATGTGGAAAACCCAAAAGACTCCACCCCAAAACTGCTAGAACTGATACAAGAATTCAATAAAGTGGCAGCATAAAAAATCAGTGCACAGAAATCAGTGGCATTCCTATACACCACCACCAAGACAGAAGAAAGAGAAATTAAGGAGTCGATCCCATTTACAATTGCACCCAAAACCATAAGATACCTAGGAATAAATCTAACCAAAGAGGCAAAGGATCTGTACTCAGAAAACTATAAAATCCTCACGAAAGAATGTGAGGAAGACACAGAGAAACGGAAAAACATTCCATGCTCACGGATTGGAAGAACAAATATTGTGAAAGATGTCAATGCTACCTAGAGCAATCTACACATTCAATGCAATCCCTATCAAAGTACCATCCACTTTTTTCAAAGAAATGGAACAAATAACGCTAAAATTTGTATGGAACCAGAAAAGACCCCGAATAGCCAGAGGAATGTTGAAAAAGAAAATCAAGCTGGTGGCATCAAAATTCTGGACTTCAAGCTCTATTACAAAGCTGTCATCATCAAGACAGTACGGTACTGGCACAAAAACACACACACAGATCAATGGAACAGAACAGAGAACCCAGAAATGGACCCTCACCTCTATGGTCAACTCATCTTTGACAAAGCAGGAAAGAATGTCCAATGGAAAAAAGACAGTCTCTTCGACAAATGGTGTTGGGAAAATTAGACAGCCACATGCAGAAGAATGAAACTGGACCATTTCCTTACACCACACACAAAAATAGACTCAAAATGGTTGAAAGACCTAAATGTGAGACAGGAGTCCATCAAAATCCTAAAGGAGAACACAGGTAGCAACCTTTTCGACCTCAGCTGCAGCAACTTCTTCCTAGAAACATCACCAAAGGCAAGGGAAACAAGGGCAAAAATGAACTACTGGGACTTCATCAAGATAAAAAGCCAAAGAAACAGTCAACAAAACCAGAAGACAACTGACAGAATGGGAGAAAATATTTGCAAATGACATATCAGATAAAGGGCTAGTATCCAAAATGTATAAAGCACTTATTAAACTCAACACCCAAAGAACAAATGATCCAATCAAGAAATGGCCAGAAGACATGAACAGACATTTTTCCAAGGAAGACATCCATATGGCCAACAGACACATGAAAAAGTGCTCAACATCGCTCGGCATCACGGAAATCCAAATCAAAACCTCAATGAGATACCACCTCACACCAGTCAGAATGGTTAAAATTAACAACTCAGGAAACGACAGATGTTGGTGGGGATTGGAGAAAGGGGAACCCTCCTACACTGTTCGTGGGAATGCAAGCTGGTGCAGCCACTCTGGAAACAGTATGGAGGTTCCTCAAAAAGTTTAAAATAGAGCTACCATACGACCCAGCAATTGCACTACTGGGTATTTACCCCGAAGATACAAATGTAGGGATCCGAAGGGGTACACGCACCCCGATACTTATGGCAAGGTCCACAAGAGCCAAACTATGGAAAGAGCCAAGATGTCCATCGACAAATGAATGGGTAAAGAAGCTGTAGTATATATATTCAATGGAATATTATGCAGCCATCAAAAGGAATGAAATCCTGCCATTTGCAATGACGTGGATGGAACTGGAGGATATTATGCTGAGTGAAATAAGTCAATCAGAGGAAGACATGTATCATATGACCTCACTGATATCAGGAATTCTTAATCTCAGGAAACAAACTGAGGGTTGCTGGAGTGGTGGGGGGTGAGAGGGATGGGGTGGCTGGGTGATAGACAGTAGGGAGGGCATGTGCTATGGTGAGCACTGTGAATTGTGTAAGACTGTTGAATCACAGACCTGTACCTCTGAAACAAGTAATACGTTATATGTTAAAAAAAATAAATAAATAAAGAAGAAGAAGAAGAAGAAGATAGCAGGAAGGGAAAAAAGAAAGGGGGGGAATCAGAGGGGGAGACAAAGCATTAGAAACTATGGATTCCGAGAAACCAACTGAGGGTTCTCGGGAGGGTGGGGGGATGGATTAGCCTGGTGATGGGTATTAAGGAGGGCACGTTCTGCATGTAGCACTGGGTGTTATATTTAAACAATGAATCATGGAACACTACATCAAAAACTAATGATATAATATATGGTGATTAACATAATAAAAAAAGAAATAAAGAATTAAAAAGCTGGGATAAGATGACACTTTAGGGTCAGATTTTTAAAAACAAAAGTTTTTAAACTTAGTTTTTAAAACTATTACAAAAGAAAATCAGACTATTTCTCAGAGCCATAAAATTTTTATAATTTTGAAATTAGGCATTGCAATGGTAGAAAATATGGAAGAACAGTACTAAGACTCCCAATCCCTTTCAGATTCTCCAATTATTTTTTCCATGTTTACTCCATCCTTTGCTCATTATATACATAGTATTTTTTTTATAACTTTACTGAGGTACATCCTGTAAGATTCACTCCTTTCAAGTATATTATTTAATGATGTTTTAAAAGACTTATTTATTTGATAGAGAGAGAGAGAGAGAGCACAAGCGGGGGAACAGCAGAGGGATAGGGAAAAGTAGGCTCCCTGCTGAGCAGGGAGCCCGACCCGGGGCTCAATCCCAGGACCCTGGGATCATAACCTGAGCCGAAGGCAGATGCTTAACTGACTGTACCACCCAGGTGCCCCCAATTTAATGATTTGAAGTAAGCACAGGCAGTTCTACAATCATCACAATAACCCAATTTTAGAACATTTCCATCACTCTAACAATTCCCTCAAGCTTATTTATACTCCCCCCTTGCTCCCATTCCAAAATATATCACATTTTGTTCGTCTGTTGACCAGCTGATGCATGTTTGGATTGTTTCCAATTAATACCTATTAGAATAATGCTTGCTTCTATAAATATTCACATACAAGTCTTCATGTGGACATATGTTTTTATTTCTCTTGGAAAGACTCCTAGGAATGGAATTGCTGGGTCATAGGGTCAATTTATATTTAACTTTATAAGAAACAACTGTTTTCCAAAGTGGTGGTACCATTTTATATCCCACCAGCAACGTATGACGGTTGAGTTTCCCCATATTGTCAATGAAGACCTCATGTTGTAACTTTTTCGACAACAGCCATTCTAGTGAGAAGTAATATATTATTGTGGTTTGAGTGAACATGCATTTCCATAATGACTAATGATGTTGAGCATCTTTCCATGTGTTTATTAGCCAACTGCATGTCTTGTTTGGTAAAATGTTGTGCTGGTTAATTTTTATGTGTCAACTTAACTAAGGCACAGGGTGCCCAGACATTTAACCAAACATTATCTTGGGTGTTTCTGCCATGGTGTTTCTGGATAAGACATCTGAATCAGGAGACTGATTAACACTAGTGGGTTTTATCCAATCAATCAAAGACCTAAGGAGAAGGAAGAAGCTAAGAGGAAACAACTCCTGTCTGACTGTGGAGCTGGGTCACTGCTCTTTTCCAGCCTGCAGATTCTGACTGGGATACACGCTCTTCCTGGGTCTTGTTTCTGCCCAGTTGCAGACTAAAACGTACACCATCAGCTCCAGTGATTCTCGGGTCTTTGGACTTGGACTGGACCTACACATCAGCTCCCTTGGATCTTTAGCTTGCAGACTGCAGTCTTGGGAATTCTCAATCTCCATAATGTCTCTATAATGGTGTGAACCAATTCCTTATCATAAATTTCTTTTCAACACACACACACACCCACACCCCCCCACACACCCCCCACACACACTCTGTTGGCTGTTTCTTTGGAGAACCCTCACTAATAAAAATGTCTACTCCAGGAGTGTGCCAGTATTTTAACTGGAGTAACTGCCTTATAGAGTTATAAGAACCCTTTATTCTGCTTACAAAACCTTCTTCAGGTATGTGATTTGTAAATATTTTCTCGCAGTCTGCAGCTTACAGTTTCACTTTTGTGATAGTATCTTTTTAAAAGTAAATGTTTTTCAATTTAATGAAGTGCACTTTCTCAATTTTTTCTTTTATAGCTCATGCGTTTGCTATTCTAGCTAAGAACTCTTTGCCTAGCCCAAGGGCACAGAGATTTCTCCTGTATTTTCTTCTCAAAGTCTTACTGTTTTAGGTCTTATCTTTAGATCTAGAATCCACTTTGTTACTTTTTGTGTATAAGGGTCTAAGTTCACTTTTTGCACATGGCTATTCAACCGTCCAAGTGCCATTTCTTTTCCCACCTCCCTCTTTGTGCTATTGTTGTCACACATATTAACAGACAGCTGCATAAACCCCAAAAACATAGTGCCATAATTACTGTTCTGTACAACTGTATAATTTTTGTTGTTGCTGTTGTTGTTTGGGGGGGGAGGAGGTGGAGGGAGAGAGAGAGTCTTAAGCAGGCTCCACATCCAGCACAGAAACCAACACAGGGTTCAACCTCATGACCCTGAGATCATGACCTGAGCCAAAACCAAGAGTCAGACGTTTAACTGACTGAACCACCCAGGTGCCCCAGAGCTACAGTTTTTAAAAAGAGGAAAAACACACATTTACAGAGGACTTTATATTTACCTGCATATTTAACCATTTCTAACACTCCTTCCCTCCTGAGAATTCAACTTATCATTTGATACTACTTCCTTTCTGCCTGAAGAGCTTTCTTTACTATTTCTTGTAAAGGAAATCTGCTAGCAACAGATTCTTTGCTTATTTGAGAGAGTCTTCATTTTGTTTAATTTCTGAAAGATACCTTTGCTGGATACAGAATTACTAGTTGACAGATTTTTTCTTTGAGCATTGAGTACAGCTGATCCCTGAACATTGCAGAGGTGAGCAGCACCAACCCCCATACAGTTGAAAATCCACATATAACTTTTTGGACTCCTCAAAAACTTACCTAGTAATAGCTTACACTGTTTACCAATAACATACACAGTTGATTAACAAATATTTTATATGTCATACGTATTATTACACACTTCTTACAATAAAATAAGTTAAAGAAAATGTTAAGACAAGCTAGAGGAAAATATACTTACAACACTGAATTGTAAACAAATCCACGGAGAAGGGGACCACACAGTTCAAAAACCATGTCGTTCAAGGGTCAACTGTCAAAGGTCACCACCTTTGACTCTGTTGCTTCTGATGAGAAATCAATTATGGATCTTCATGTTGTTCCCCTTGTATATAATGTGTCACTTCCCTCTTATGCTTTCCAGATTTTCTCATAAGTGTGGATCTCTGTGATTTTCCTGCATGAGGTTCATGTAGCTTTTTGGCTCCATAAAGTTGTTCTGTTTTGTTTTTTTAACCAAGTTTGGGAAGTCTTCACACAGTACTTACAAAAAAAAAAAAAAAAACTGAGGGGGAGCACTTTTTCTGCATCTTCTTCTGTGGCTCCATGACACACTTGTTGGTGGGCTAGATGCTGTCCCACAGGTCTCTGAGTACCTGCTGATTTTTCTTATTATTCAGAGTGGATCATTTATATTGATCTGTCCTCAAATTTACTGATTTTATTTTCTTCTGCCATCTCAAACCTGCAACTGAGCCCCTTGAATGAACATTTCATTTCAGTTACTGTACTTTTCAACTATAGATTTCCCCTTGGTTCTTTTTTTATCATTTCTATCTTTTTGTGATTCTGTATTCAAGTCACTGCCATCATCCTTTCCTTAAAGGCTTTAACATGGTTTTAGTTAGTACTTGGTTATAGTTAGTACTTTGCTAACTCCAACATTTTTGGTCAAAGACAATCTATACTGGCTCGTTTGTTTTTCTTCCTGCATATGGGTATACTTGGATTTCTTTGCATGTATCATAGTTTGTTCAATACAGAACAGTGGAGATAATATATTGTAGCAACTCTCAATTCAGATTGCCCCCACCAAAGGCTGTTGTTGTTTTTCTTTACTAGCTTACCTGGACTAAATCTATGAAGTCTGTCTCTCTACAATGAAAGGTAGTCGATGTCCCTTCTCAGTTCTCCATCCCCACCCCCCACCAGCAAGCATGACTTCCTAGAGATCAACTCTGTATCTGCACAGTTTTTTATTGAGGAAAGACTGGTCACACACTTGTTCAAACACCACAGGCCAATAAGATTTCTATCTGCTGATGGAACTGTGTATGAGCCAGTGAGGTCACTTGGAGTTAGGGCCATTTTCGAATCTGCCCCACCTTCCCAAGATGTGCGTGCAGGCTCCATCAGGCAGGTGAGTGTGGGTGGCTTGGGCCCACTCCAGACTCTGCTGTGCGTGTGCACAACCTCCAGTCAACTAAAGGTCTATGGAGACTTAGCAAGCCTCCTGTCACTGCCTCACCTTCAGGAAGTCCCTGTTCAATCCCTGGCTAGTCTGCCTGTCCACTCTTCATGCCCAACAGTCCCACAATTTCAAGCAGGTAAAGCCACAGACCCTTCCTGTCACTTGCCATCAAAATCTCCACTTTAATGGACAGTTCTTCAAATCAACTGAGCTGCTTGTTTTTGAGTGTCCAGCTTTACTGCTGCCCGTGAGGAGATCTGTTGACCTCCTCACACACTCATGCCATAAGCAAATCAAAGCCAACTTTTTCAAAGCAATTATTTAAAATAACTTCAAATAATTAGTACAAGCATAAGATTCTAAGACAATTATATACATGTTTCATCAACCTTTGTTTCAGAAAGATATATTGCTTCCATGTCTCTCTCATACAGACAGCTTTTCATGACCAGAAGTAATAAAACCATCAGTCATAGCATTTTTGCACTAATCACTCTAATAAGAAACATTAAGTCCGGGGCGCCTGGGTGGCTCAGTTGTTAAGTGTCTGCCTTCGGCTCAGGTCATGATCCCAGGGTCCTGGGATCGAGCTCCGCGTCGGGCTCCCCACTCTGCAGGAGGCCCGCTTCTCCCTCTCCCACTCCCCCTGCCTGCTTTCCCTCTCTCTCTGTCAAATAAATAAATAAAATTTAAAAAAAAGAAACATTAAGTCCTTCATTCGTTCTGAAAATACTTGCTCTGCTGTAGAAACATAGCTAGAGTCAAGCAAGCATTTGGCACACGAGATTTCACAGATCTTCAAGATAAGTTCAACTCTTCAATCAAAAGTCCAGTTAATGAAGAGGTGAGCAAGACTAGCATGCTAACATAATAGTTCTCTGAGAGATGCCAAAAGTTCAATAATGACTATGCAAAGGCATGCTATCTTCACACTAGCATGAGACAAATTTCATTATATCCTGCTGAGATTTCAGTAATATGCAGCCTGCACTAATAACATTTGATAAATTATTCATCTTCACTATCTACATGCAAATAAAGGAACATATCTCTGCCTGATGATATAATGAGTTATTTTCCAATCCAATGATTCATTAAAGAGCAGGAGAACTAACAATAGCCTGTTTTTTTTTTTTAATTGAAAAATATAGTACATTGAAGACAAAGTAGGAAATAACATAAAAGTCCCTCATTATATCTGGCCAAAGATGAAAAGAAGAAAATTCAACCACAGAGCAGTTTTTTTTTTTTTCTAATGGACTAGAGGAATGAAACTTTTATTTCCTATAAACCGACTCTTTAAAGAATCCTTGTGCAAACAGACTGCTGTTTCAAATTAATTCCTTAAATGTACAGACCACAGAATAAAAACATACACTGCAAATCATTACCTCTTCTGTGTGCAGTTATCAATACTATAACCATCTAAAACAAACTGAAACTTGACAGGCTAAAGGCTAAAAGTGAGATGATGTCTTTGGGAAGGAAAGGACAGGAAACAAGGACGTTGGAAGAGGGAAACATGTTCAGGGAATAAAGATGTGAAAAGTAAAAAGGGAAATTTGGGGAGCAATTTGTGCTGCAAATGAACATGCCATGCTTACGGAGGGACCATGAAGCAAGGAGCACAATTACACACTCACAACTGCTTCTTTGTCTGCTCCCCTCTGCCCACTGGTGCCTCGCCCCACGATGGGGAACGCACGCAGCTCAAGGAGCCCTGATTTATGTTGTGACTACTGTGAATTTCATCATCCTTCATGGCCAGACTGAAGAGAAAGGGAGAGAAACAGAATCGGAACAGAGTTTGAAAGAAAAACAGAATGAAAATACCAGTTCTGACATCATTTCAATTACACAGAGAAAGAAATTAGAGGAGTGAATATTAATAGGAACAAATGGGAAGAACGATGCTCAGTGTGACCAAACCAACTATAGTAACAGGAGACCACTGAGGAGACAGTGATAAAGATGTAAAGTGATTAAAACAGAGATAAGGAATTTTAATATGAAGATTTAAAAAAAAAAGTAGATTGCCTTAATAATTTGCAGAATGGGACACACTCAAACATAGTATTTCTGAGATCTTTTATCTTTTCCATTTTATTTTTTTAAAAGATTTTATTGATTTGACAGAGAGAGACAGCAAGAGAGGGAACACAAGCAGGGGGAGTGGGAGAGGGAGAAGCAGGCTTCCCGCTGAGCAGGGAGCCCGATGCAGGGGCTCGATCCCAGGACCCTGGGGCCATGACCTGAACCAAAGGCAGAAGCTTAACGACTGAGCCACCCAGGCGCCCCTATCTTTTCCATTTTAAATGTAAACTTATGTTTCATCTCCTATAAGTAATGGTCTTATGTGTCTCGGTGGGTTTATTAACCACCTTTAATAAACATCTCCCTAAGTTGTTACTTACCAATGTCACATAAAATTCAGCCCTGTTAAAACCAAATTTAATTTCAAGCCTGAGGCTTTCAGCAGTTTATTTTTCAATCAGCTACAAAACCTTGATTCTGTGCTGGTTTTTACGTTTGATCCAATACACTAAGGAATGTTACTAAACCATTTTATGAGCTAAAATTATTATGTATTACAAAATTTTGAACCAGAATCTAATTTTTAAATATAATCCACTGTTATATGCATATTTGTAAATTCATAATACTGAAAAAAAATCTATGTGGAAAAAAATGGGCCTACTTTGTACAGTAATCGCTCTATTAGCTGAATCAATATTCAATGCTGTTTATGGATCTTCGAGAGCAAAATATCTTTTCCAAATCCCACAGTGCTAAATGTTGACAACATTATTGAAATCAAGGGGAAACATGCCACCCATGTCTACTAGAAAGACAGTCTATCAACACGTCAGGAAGGCAATTACAATAGTCATTCACAAACAGCGAAGAATCAACCTCTGGAATATAAGCACACATGTTAACTGAGTGATAGAAACAGGATTACCTACAAAATATGTATTTATTAATTATGTTTCAACTCACAAACCAATCTTCCCTCCTTTGGTTCTCATAGCTAAAGTGGGTTGTACAAATTAGCTTCAGAATATCACTACACATCACAGAAGTACCAGTGATCTGGGAACTTGGACTCCTGTTGTTTATTTTCCCCTCTTTAATTTTTCCTGTTCTTCTAAAGGCTCTTTAAACAGCCAGACTTCGCTTGAATACTTTAGTCATCCCACCGAATTTCAAAGGTCATTGTTTCCTTAATATGTGACCACCCACCCTCCACCAGCAACGGAGACCTCTCATGCCAAGTTTTCTTGATATCTTACCAACTGCTCTTACTGCACACAAACTCAGTCCTATTAGCTGCACATTCAACAGACCTGTCTGAACCCCAAGCTCTGGGTCAGGCTACTGGAAAACTTCCTCGTGAAGCAACCCAACAAGATGCAAGGGGCAGAGGGCAGGAGACTGGCAGAAAATTCAAGAAAAAAGAAAAAAGGAGAAATGTACTGCAGTCACCAATTCTCACTTAGTAAATGTAGTCACATCAATTTGAATATTACTTAAGAATATTAGAAAGGAATGCTCAATTTATTTTTTTTTAAGATTTTCCTTATTCATGAGAGAGAGAGAGCAAAAGCAGATGGAAGGGCAGAGGGAGAGAGAGAAGCAGACTCCCCGCTGAGCAGGGAGCCCGATGTGGGACTTGATCCCAGGACCTGAGCCGAAGGCAGACACTTAACTGACTGAGCCACCCAGGCGCCCCAGGAATGCTCAATTTATTCTGTTCTTCCATAAAATGTTTGGAGTTATTACATGACATATCCTCCACAGGCACTTTTAAATGCTTAATTACGAAGAAAAACAAAAATGTGGCCAAAAATGTGTCTCTGCTCAATCCAATGTCATTCCTCATAGGCAGGCACTTCCCAAGCAAGAAAGAATTCTCCGATAGTCACACAAGTGTGACCTTCCCTTGTAACAACTTCATTTTAAAAGGAGAAAGCTAAGTAAAACTAGGAGGTTGGATTAAGTGGGAGTAGCAGCTTTGCCACAAGTCGAAGCCGGAACGCTCTACACAAAGGGCCAGAACAGACTTGAACACACAAAATCGTTCCAATTCAGGCACCAATTTCAGCTTTTAAGATTTCAAACAAGTATGAAGACTTTAAATGTGAACTAGAACAATGACACCTAGGAAAAGATACTAAAGTAAGGAAAGAACAGTCAGACTCAGCTGCTCAAAGAGATCAGAAGCGTGAATCCAAGTGCAAGTGGAGAGAGCCCTGCGGAGGTGCTGACATTATGGATGTGTATCTCCAGAGGTGAACAAAGTGTGAGGGAAGCCGACACCTTAGCTGATGGGCAGCTGAGCTGGAGAGGAAGCTAAGATGAGGTCATAAGACAAAGTTTAAATCCCTAGCACTTTGAGGATTATTTAACATCAAAACTCTTGTTGCACAAAAAGGGTACCTACACTGTAATTATAAGGATGTGAAATTTACGTAAGCCCCAAAACCGTGGAAGACAGAAAGATGAAAGCATTTGGGGCAATGGAACATTTTTTAAGACAATATTTTCTTCCATTTGCAGAGCGTTGCTGAGACAACTGATAACGACGATCAGTTGAAGATCATCACATTAAACAAAAGACACACATAAGAAATAATCCACATAAGCAAAATGTCTTCTTACCCGAAAGGAGACACCTTCAGGGGACAAGTTACTATAAGCGCTGAATTTTGTGTTTTAATGACATCTTTTACAAGCGGATGTACCTTTCATGACAGTGGGAGATTTGTGTGGTGCCGATTTATTTTTCCAAATGTAAATCAAGCGTAGGCCGAAACATTCAAGAGTTAAAGGCAGTCCCATGTCAATAACTCCACATTAGCAGGACCCTTAAAAGAACTCCTTAAGTCACTGGCTGTCTTGCTGTAATAGGCTCTTCTGAATTATAAATTTGCAAAATAGCTCCAAGGCTTTAGTGTTTACAGCAATAAAGCGATGTCTGCTTCAGTTTCAGTATGTAGAGCATCCACGGTCACAACACAGAACTTAATCATTGCTCATGCTCAAACCTACATTCAGAAAATACTGCACGAGGTGATGAAAGCAGAAATAACAGACCTTACAAAACACGGCATTCAGGCTGCTAGGACATGAGAACCGTAAAATACAGACCTAAGGAACCTGTAAGCCACGAGCTCTGTATGAACTTCCACAAACTGAACGTTTAAAAACTGAAGTTCAAATTCCCACTTTCAATCACGAATGAAGATTTCAAATTTCCTCCTGTTATTATTCAACCCAAGCCCGCATGAAGTATGACAGAAGAGAGACAGGAAGTGGAGAAAGTTGGAGAGGTGTTCCATCTATGGACCTTGAAACATACCTTGTCTGCACTGCATTTCCTCTCTCATCATGAGCTGAACATACTTGTACTGAGGCTGTCTGAAGACAATCGATATGGGAGGAGGTAGGAACCAGGGCACCTGGGGCATACTTGCTGGCTTTAAATTCACCCTTTCTTAGTCCTCAACCCTGTGACAGGTGTTATCACTGCCTTTCTATAAAATGATGACAATGGGCTAAGTGTAGAAATGTAAGGAAAACAAAGATATGCATTTTATATCATAACATAATACAGTAATGTATATGCATAACAGAAACAAAAGTTCCATGGTATTATAGACGAGCTTTAAAAATGATGTATGAAATATTATTTTATCAATATTGAAATACAACATAAAGACTTCCCAACCTATACTGTCCTGAGTCACCACCACAACCATTGACTTCTGTCCTAAAGCCATGTAAGATCTCAAGGAAAACAGACTTGTAAACAAATAACTGGAATGAAGCATCAGAGACGGTCTGATCAATGTTTCTAGGAACAGTGGGACACCATGAGAGAGGGGTCAACTCTCCTGGGAAAGATCAGGGAAGGTTTCACAGAGAGCTGACCCTGCTGGGCAAGCAGGATACAATTTAAATACACGATTATATGTATTTCACAGTACATTTGGACACAACATGACTAACATAGCAAGCAGAAATCTTTGCTAGAATTCCCGCTTGTTGCTCATTTTCCACTTCTTAAAACCAATCTAGTTAAGAGCCTATCTTGAAAACCAGATTTCACCGAAAAGATTTATTAAGACTTGGCATGAAAGAGCCCCACTGTGAAAAACCACACCTTCAAAAATGACAATATTTCTAAATATGGTTTATGAAGTAGAAATTATGTGGGCTTGAGATGAATGAAGTCTAATCCAAAGTGATCAAGCATTATTTTTAAAACTTAATTTTGAGAAATTAGTTAATGTCCATTATGAAATGCTAAAGACAGAAAGTCATCTACATCAAAATCCTTCTCCTTACAGCTTCATTATTTATGTAGTCTAAATACAAAATTGAGATAGAAAACATAGTCCATATCCTTAAAAAATATGGAAGGATTTTCCTGACCTACCCATTTGAGAGTAAAACCTATATAAAGCGTATTTCAAATAAAAACCTTCGAAAATTACCCCTAATACACACACCCAAGAGAATTTTCTCCGTAAAACCTTTTCATTAGCTTTTTATTGGTTAGATCAGCTTTTTATTGGTTGCTTACAGTTAAGGTAGACTTTCATTCTCTCATTTCCTAAATTAAACACCTTTACAGTGAGGTAAGACTCAAATATTCTATTCACAATTTTTTTTTTTTTAATGAAACAAATCTTTACTGACTCCTTACAAAAAATTACTTTGGCACAAAATGGGGATGGCTAGTAAAACTGAGGTAGGAGAGGAGGAAAACAGATCACAGAGGAAACGAGAAATGTGAAGGAAGGAAATGTATAAGCCAGGATATGAAAGGGAACTAGAAATGGGAGAGCAGTGACATTCAACAACAGGCATGAGCAAAAGGAATAATGAACAGCCTTTCTTCCTCCCCTCCAGTCAAGGTAAGCAGCTTAACAGAGAGTAAAGAACATGAGATTAGAGGGCTAGGTTTCAAATTATAACACACTGCTACCTCACTGTGTAATCAGTAATACCAGGGTTCCTGTGGAGTACAAATGAATTAATGTATACGGAAAGGGTGAGCTACAAAGAGCTAGACAGAAGTTAATTACAGTTGCTACTATAATTAATGCAATTGTAATCCTATCAAGATCTATAGAGCTAATGACGTTTTTCAAAAGCAAGGAGGAAAGATTTTCAAAACTTTCAAATACTAGAAGTTAAAGTCAGATCCCATTTATTGTTTTAAGCTCTGGAGGGCTAAGAAATAGGTCACAAATAATTGCAATGATGATGATAATCAAATTTGTGAATGATTTTTTAAATATATAAATTAAAGTAGACTCAAGGTCATTCCTATTAAGTCACTCACTTGCATCCTGATACAATTTCTTGAATATGAGGGAAGAGTAAGAAAGCATAAACAGTAGGCCAGGAACCACACAGGATCCTGGGTAAGTCTAAGCATCCATGCCTGGGGGTCAGTGGCTGTTTCCCCAACCCAGGACACCTGAGTGACAGGATCCTTACCAGGCTGCAACAGTTGCCCCCATGGCAATGAATCTAGGTGAAGGGCTACATGGCAGCCCCAAACCTCAGTTTCCCCAAGTTCTGATAAACCACTCTGCCAACTCCCTTTCTGGCTAGGAGCCCCTCTGAGCTACCATTCCTCTCTCCACAAACACACTTGAGAGTCTCTGCTCCAGGAAATGTTCTCACCTTACATTAAACCCTCTCAAGTTGCTTTTTTTCTCCAGCAATCCTAGTCACCAAGACGAAAATGGCCTGTCTCAAAGTCCCAAAAATAAACATGCCCCAGGGCAGAAATGAAAGTTGCTTCAAAGAAGCATAAAACTCTTAAGCAACACCAGGAAGTACACTGCCCATCAGCACCCAGGATGGCATTATAACTGAATGAAGTAAAGGCAAATAAGTCACAGAACGGCCGCTTTATGACTTCAAGACCCTCTTCACTGGGGAATACAGAAATATACAAAAGAAAAACACATGGTATGTCCTTTACAAACATTTTCAACTTCATTTTTTAAGGAGGAAGGCATAGGGAAAGAAAAAGTAAAATCCGGCAGAAGGAGATTAGGATGTGAGAAAAAGCTTCTCCCATTCTAATAACTTTGGCTAGAGATCACTGTCCAAAATGTCAACATCTCATTCTAATGACAGACTCTGAAAGTCAGTGTTACATTGCAGACTCAAACACTTCTGGAATTTCAGAGCTGAAAGGACCTTCCATGTCATACAATTTACAACTCCAGCAACAGAACCGATGAGGTTGTATGGGTTGCTGAACACGACATTGTTAAAAGAAGAACCAGGTATTTCCACATGGCTCTTCATACTCTGAATCCAGGATTCTTACCCCTCATAGCAGCAGAGTTCAGCACAGTTTAAAGAAATGGTGCATTTAAATGTTGGGAGTTACAATAAAGATCTCATGTGTTAGAAACTACCTTAGAAAGACATCTCAATTACTACATCTTTACTATTCTATAAAATGTATGTTTTGCTATAAAACAGTAGTTCTGATGAACTTCTACTTAAAAATTCATCCACAGTTGATATTCTAACTGGAGATTTTGCAAATGAGTTCCCCTCCCCTTGAAATAATAATTACAGGAAAACTGATAATTCATTCTCTCAGTCTCAGAATTGTTATGTATATGCTAGATGCTTTGTAGAGTGTTACAGAATGAACTTTTAAAAGAAAACTGTGTATCCCCAAACATTATATACAAAATGTTAAAATCAAGAAGCACTCTTTCTCTATGCCAATTATTATCAATATTAGGTTTTCTAAGGAAAGGCTGATAGCATTACCTAATAAACAATATCCTACAACTGTCTGATTAAATAAATTTTCCTGTCAAACAAAATTTTCAAGAAAAAGAGAAAATCAGATTTAAATTTTTTATGTACTCTGACTTGTCAACTTACTCTATACTGTCAGTTTTTTCATGTGGCTATGATATAATACATGATTTAACTGGCAAAAAAAATACTTGTTTTTAATATATTCTTCAAGGATGATCATGATTTTTATGCATATTTTACTTTGATATTGAAGTTCTAGTCACCTTTAACATGACCTAGCTTTCACTTTATATTTCTACTGGTTTCCACTTTCTAACTCTGTTTTTATGGAAGCCAGCTATAAAGTACTAATGGAGAATTACCAATACAATTCACTATTGTGTTAGGAAAATAGAAAAATAGCACAATTAACCTACAACTTCACCCTCTATTTGAAAAGTGTGATGCAGCTGCTAGTATTATTTAAGTTTATGGTCTCAACGATTCTCACTACATTTTGCCAAACAAAAACTGCATTCTTTAAATGAAGATTAAAACTTCTCCTGAATATAAAGCACGTACATGACACGCGCATAGAGTATAAAAGCAGCGTACCACATGCTGATTCTCTTCAAAGGTAGTCAATAAAGGAAGAAGATTGCATGAAGAAAATTTTTTTACATATATTAAAGTTTTTTAAAAATCATATTCATTTTCATTGTTTCTATGAGAGCTTCAAAAGAAGATTAACTCATCCACTTGGCATATTTTGCTAAATAATCCTATCACAGTAAATATAAATCAGAACCTTGGGATTCAGAAACTGGTATACCTAAGAATACCAAGTAGCTGAAATGAAAATGATATTCAAACTTAAAAATCAGGATGTTCAAACTTAAAAATTATTTTACATTAATAGTTTCACAAAATCTAGACTACAATAGTATATACACTTTTAGAGAACTCGGCAGTATCTGTAGTCTCACGTTCTTGCAATCTGCTAAGACATGCTAAGATCTGTGAGAGTGGGAACGGGATGTCACCAAGATGGCGACAGGTCAGTCCTGACTTCACTTCCTCTCACAAGAACAACAACTATTCAAGAACAAGAAATCACGGAGACAATCCTAGAACATGGGTGAGGATGAAGCACCCCACTGCACTTCCAAGACCAAGTCAGACTGCATATAGGGGAAGTAGCGGCACGTTGATGGCACTGCCCCTCCCCCAGTCAGTGCAGCACCAAGAGGAGAGGTTTCCCGAGCCACTGGTCTCTCCAGGGGGAAAAGAAAACCCCAGAGGGGTCAATCCACCTCCCCCATATCGTGGGTCATTTGTGGGAGCCCCTACTCTGATCTCACACCACAGGGGTTGCCGAACAATCTGTGGGGCCCAGTCACTGGGAATCTTGACTAAGACAGAGAAGGTGGGGGAAGGGCTTGCAACAACCAGCACACGCAGTGCCCAAGTAGTAATCCCAAAAAGCACCTACGCTCACCTGCAGAACAAGTCGGCAGCACACGATGCAAGGGAACTAGGTTGGGTGTAGATGTGCCTGATTCTCATCCTCAAATGAGGAGTTTTGCTGGCCCTAGAGCCAGGCTGACCCATGCCCAGGCAAGGTACTGACTCAAAGCCCCACTCAGTATGAAGTGTCTTCCAGTCCCATCGGAACAGAAGGGCTGGTGACAAGGCCTGGAAGCTACATGGCCAGTAGCACGTGAGCCAGAAGAAGGCTAAGAAGAGCTGACAGACTGCGGGGCAGAGCCAGTGCCCTGCTCAGCCAGGGAACCTGAGAGTCAGCTTGAATGAAGACAAAAAACAAAGAGCTTTACCGTTTTTTAGAGCTGCTTCTCCTGCTGTGCCTGGGCAGGGAATCTAATTCAGAGCCCTGCTCATGGCTGAATACAGCTTCAGCCTATCCAACCACGGAAACTACCAGGGCCACACAGGAAGCTGGGGAGCCCATTCAACAGTCCTACATAAGATGGCACTCACATACACAATGCAGCACGTGGCTTTCCCCACCTGCAGAGCAAAACTTGTGGGCCTACCAGACCAGCAAATTCAGTGCACACTCAGGCCTGACCCAGGCCCCCAAACAATAAGCTATATAGCTCCTAGGCCCTTCTCTGCCCTCTGCCAGAGCAGAGAAGCTAATTCATAGCCCCACCTATTACTGAATATAGTTCCAGGTCCAGACCATGGAGGAAGACTTACTGGAGACTGAGGCAACAACAGAACCCATCCTACAGATGCCTCACATGGGTACATAACCAAGGCAGCAGTCCTATCCAATTGTTCTCAGCAGGGCACACACCCCCATCCCCATCCTCAGAGCTGCCTCATCTACAAAAGATCATAATAGCGGGCCCCACAACTGCTAAAGACATTATCAACAAACACACCCAGAAACCCAAACTGAGCTGACTGGTAAAGAACTATCTCTGCCAAAGGAAATCTGTAAGTATGGACGGTAAGTCATTATCAGTTAAGACGAAGTATTAAAAGTTTAAAATATTTTATATAAGCTTCACAGGAACCACAAGGGAAAACTGAATTACACACAAAAAACGTGATATACAAGCCAAAGCATACTAATACCAAAAGACATCAAAGCACACAAAAAAGGACAGCAGTATAAGAAACAAAAGGTCTACAAAGCAACCAGAAAACAATGAACAGAATGGCAATAGTGCATACTTACCTGTCAATAATTATTTCAGAAGGTCAGCTGAGAAGATGGTGTAGGAGGACCCTAAGCTTACCTCATCCCACTGACACAACTAGATAACACCCATATCAATGTAAATAATTCAGGAAAGGACCCAAAGATGACAGAATGAACTCCACAACTAAAGGCAGGGAAGCGGCCACATCAAAGAGGGTAAGAAGGGCAAAGACTGTGGTCTGGGAGCAAAAGGGAATGTGACCATCCATGACAGGGAGGGGACTGGTGGGGCTTGAAGAAGGGCAGAAAACAGACTCTCACACAGAAGCCCAGGAATGGGAAGGATGCGTCTCTGTAACATCTTTCCTTCAAAGGGAAAGGGGCTGAATAGCATGAGTTCTTAAAACTAATGGGACTTAAAACCTGGAATTTTAAAAATCAGTGGGCTCGGCTCTGGTAGAGTCTGGAGGACTTTAGGAAGAGAGGCCCCACCTTTAAAAGAGACAGCACAGCAAACAGCCTGAGCACATAGAGCATAGAGCTAGCAATTTGAAAAACGTTGGGGGTAGGGGGTGGGAGCACATGGGAGGAGGAAGGATTTGCTCATCTCAGAGCATGGCATGGAGACCCCTTGAGGAACAAAGGAGCTGGCAGGAGCCATTTCCCAACGCAGCCTCATCAGCATATAAACAAGGGCCACCTGCAGGAAGCAGTACAGAACATTGGTTCTTACCTAACGTGCTTGCAAAAAGTATCTCCCATCTGCACCACTTCGATGGTCCACCCTTCCCAGTCACCGTCCAGTTAGTTCCAGCACAACAGGTCCCTCCTCCAGAAGACTGGCGCAAACCCTGCCAGCATCACGTCTCCCGACCTGTGCATTTTGCAGGACCTCTGTCTCATTTCACAAGCAGACCACTGCACAACAGGCAAAGAGAGCATCTACAGACAACTGGACCGAAGGAAAAATAGGCCAAAGACTCAACAGCAAGGCACACGCAACACACATAGGAGACACTCTCTGTAGAGCCAGGCCCTAGGGAACAGGGGACACTGTACTATGGGACCCCCTCTCTTCTCTATAAGCCTGTTATCATTGAGAGCAAGAGAAGTAGCTGACTTTCCTAACACACAGAAACAGACACAGAAAGGCAAAGTGAGGAGACAGAAACATCTCCCAAATGAAAGAACAGGACCAAGCCACGGCAAGAGACCAAAGTGAAATGAATATAAGTAATATATGTGACTGAGAACTTCAAGTAGTCATCATAAAATACTGAAGGAAAGAGTGGAGGACATTAGCGAGACTCTTAACCCAGAGATAAAAAGAAGAATCAATCAGAGATCAAGAACACAATAAAATGGAGTTAAAAATACACTTCATGGAATAAATAGCAGGCTAGATGGAAGTACAGAATTAATGACCTGGAAGACAGAGTAATGAAAAGAAACCAAACTGAGCAAAGGAGAGGACAGAAAATTATGAAAATTGAAAATAGTCTTAGGGAACCCAGTGGCTCCATCAAATGTAATAACATCCACATTATACGGACCTCAAAAGAAGAGAGAAAGATAAGGGGGCAGAAAATTTTTTTGAAGAAATAATAGCTGAAAACCTCTCCAATGTGGGGAAGGAAACAGATATCCAGATCCAGGAGGCACAGAGATATCCCCCCAAATTCACACAAGCAGGTCCACACAAAGACACACAGTAATTAAATGGAAAAGTAGTAATAAAGAAAAAAATTTTAAAAGCAACAAGAGAAAAGAAGACAGTTACATAAAAGGGAAACCACATAAGCCTATCAGCAGTTTTTCAGCAGAAATTTTATAGATCATTAGGGAGTGGAATGATAAATCCAAAATGTTAAAGGGGAAAAATCTACAACCAAAAATGCTCTATACAACAAGGCTACCATTCAGAATTGAAGGAGAGATAAACTGTTTCTCAGACAAACAAAAACTGAAGGAGTTCATGACCACTAAACCAGCTCTACAGGAAATATTAAAGGGGACTCTCTGAGTCGAAAGGAAGGCCATAAGTGAGAGTATAAAAAGTAAAAAAAAAAAGAAAGAAAGAAAAAGAAACCATGAGAGCAGTAAAAATAAATATTTCTATAAAAATCACAGGGATTCATAAAATAAAAGTATGTAAAATATGATACCACAGACCTAAAATGCAGGGGTGGGGGTGGGGAGAAGAGTAAAGAATGGGTTCAAACTTAAGGGACCATCAACTTAATACAGACTTCTACATGCAGATGTTATATACAAACCAATGCTAACTACAAATCAAAAAACAGTAAGAGATATGCAAAAAATATAAAGTACCCAAATATGTCACTAAAGAAAGCTAACAAATCATGAAACAGAGCAAGAGAAGGATCAGAGAAAATCTATAGAAACAACCACAAAACAAGTACCAAAATGGCAATAAATATCTATCAATAATTACTCTGAATGTAAATGAACTAAATGCTCCAATCAAAAGGCATAGGGTGACAGAGTAGATTAAAAAAACCATAATCCACCTATATGCTGCCTAATAGAGACTCGTCTCAGACTGAAAAACACCTGAAGATTGAAAGTGAGGGGATGGAGAAACATTTATCATCAAAAGAAAACAAGACAGCAATACTTCTATCAAACAAAACAGACTTTAAAACAGACTATAACAAGAGACAAAGAAGGTCACTATATAATCATAAAGGGGACCATCCAACAAGAGGATATAACAATTGCAAATATTTGTGCACCCAACATGGGAGCACCCAAATATATAAAACAGCTAATAACAAACATAAAAGAACTGATCAGTAATAATAAAATAACAGTAGAGGACTTTTAACACTCCACTTAACTCAATGTACAGATCACCCAAACAGAAAATCAACAAGGACAGTGGCTTTGAAACACACACTGGACCAAATGGATATAACAGATATATTCAGAACACTCGATCATAAAACAGCAGAATGTACATTCTTTGCAAGTGCACATGGAACATTTTCCAGACTAGATCACATATTAGACCAAAAAACAAGTCTCAACAAATTCAAAGATTGAATACCATGCATCTTTTTGACCACAACACTA
Source organism: Callorhinus ursinus (assembly GCF_003265705.2). Lineage (NCBI taxonomy): Eukaryota > Metazoa > Chordata > Mammalia > Carnivora > Otariidae > Callorhinus > Callorhinus ursinus. Next base: position 20,377,023 of record NW_027397088.1, on the reverse strand, counting down.
TGAAACTAGAAATCAACTCTAAGAAAAAATCTGGAAGAGCACAATACATGGAGGTTAAAGAACATGCTATTAAACAGCAAATAGGTTAATCAAGAAATCAAAAATTACATGAAAACAAAATGGTCCAAAATCTTTGGGATGCAACAAAAGTCATTCTAAGAGTTTATAGCAACACAGGCCTACTTAAAGAAGCAAGAAAAATCTCAAACGACCTAACCTTATACCTCAAGGAGCTAGAAGAAGAACAAACAAAATTCAAACCCATCAAAAGGAAGGAAACAATAAAGATTAGAGCAGAAATAAATAATACAGAAACTAAAAAAACAGAACAGATCAATGAAACAAGGAGCTGGTTCTCTGAAAAGATCAACAAAATTGATAAACCTCTAGCAAGACTCATTAAAAAAAATGAGAGAGAATGGACCAAATAAACAAAATTACTACAGAGGAGAAACACAAACAACTGTAACAGAATATTATGAAAATCTATATGCCAACAAACTGGACAACCTAGAAGAAATGGATAAATTCCTAGAAACATACAATCTACCAAAACTAAAGCAGGAAAAAATAGAAAATTTGAACAGACCAATCAATCACCAGCAATGAAACTGAGCCAGTAAGTAATAAACTCCCAAAAAGCAATAGTTCAGGACCAGTTTCACAGGCAAATTCTAGCAAATACTTCAAGAAGAAATAGCTATTTTAATAGCCATTCTTCTCAAACTGTTCCAAAAAAACAGAAGAGAAAGGAAAGCTTCCAAATTCATCCTATGAGGCCAGTATATGGATGCAAAAATCATCAGCAAAATATTAGCAAGCCAAAACCAACAATATATTTAAAAAATCATATACCATGATATATTGAGATTTATTCCCAGATGCAAAAGTGGTTTAATATTTGCAAAAGAATCAACATGAATACATCACATCAATAAGAGAAAGGTTAAAAACCATATGATCATTTCCACAGATGCACAAAAAGCATTCGACAAAAGACAGTATCCATTCATGATAGAAACCCTCTGCAAGGCAGGTCTAGAGGGAACATATCTCAACCTAATAAAGGCCTCATATAATAAACCCACAGCCAACACCGTACACAGTGATGAAGATGCAGCTTTACCCTTAAGGTCAGGAACAAGATAAGAATGTCTACTCTTACTAATTTCATTCAACATAGACCTAGAAGTCCTAGCCACAGCCATTAGAAAGCATAAGAAATAAAAGGCATCTAAAAGCTGGTTAAGGAAGAAGTAAAACTCTCACTGTTCACAGATAATATGATACTAGATATAGAAAACCACAAAACCTCTACCAAGAAACTACTAGAACTGATAAATGAATTCAGTCAAGTATCAGGATACAAAATCAATGTACAGAAATTTGCTGCATTCCTATACACTAATAATGAAGCATCACAAAGTGAAATTAAGAAAACAATCCCATTCTTCTCTTACTTTGCTTCCTACTCTGGAAGCAGTGGTATTGAAGATGGCTGGTTGCTGTTGTTATGGGTTTGAGCTGCATTTAGCCATAAAACAATCTTGTTAGAAAAAGTGAGGGGAAGGGGACCAGGAGGAGAGAGGAAGGCCTTTTCTCCCTCTCACCAACACTGAGATACATCTCAATTGGTCTCTAACCTTGTTTGTAGGGATTCTGTTGGTGAACACCAGGAAAGGAAAGTGGGATGGCCTTCAGTTTGTACCAGCTTAGCTAGCATTGCTGACCAACTGTTTCAGGCTCTGAAAATGAAAGACAATCCTGAACCCACTAAAAAAAAAAAAAAAGAAAAAAAAGAAACAATCCCATTTATATTTGCACCAAAAACAATAAAATATCTAGAAATAAACTTAGTCAAAGAGGTGAAAGATCTATACTCTGAAAACCATAAAGCACTGATAAAAGAAATTCAAAATGACACAAAGAAATGGAAAGACATTCCATGCTCATGGTCTGGTAGAGCAAGTATTGTTAAAATGTGTACACTACCTTCATCACTAGTCATTAGGGAGATGCAAATTAAAGCCACAATGAGATACCACCTCATGCCTGTTAGAATGACCATCATCAAACTACACAAGAGATAAATGATGGTATGCATGTGGAGAAAAGGGAAGCCCTGTGCACTGCTCACAGGATTGTAAATTGATACAACCACTACGGAAAACATTATGGAGGATCCTCAAAAAATTAAAACTAGAACTACCATATGATCTAGCAATTCCACTTCTAAAAATATATATGAAGGCGATTAAAAACACTAACTCACAAAGATATCTGCACTCCCATATTTAAAGCAGGATTATTTATAAGAGCTAAGATACAAGAACTACCTAAGTGTCCATCAGTGGATGAATGTAAGAAGTTGTGGTATATATTCACAATGGACTACTATGCAGCCACACACAAAAATAAAGAAATCCTACCATTTGCAATAACATGGGTGGACCTTGAAGGCTCTGCTAAGTGAACTAAGAAAGACAAATACTGCATGACCTGACTTATATGAGGGATGGAGAAGAGGAAGAGGAGGAAAGAAAAACCAAACTCATAGTAAAAGAGATCAGATTTGTAGTTACCATAGGCAGGGGGTCAGTGGAGGAGAGAAGAGAGAATTGGAGGAAAGTGGTCAAAAGGCACAAACTTCCAGTTATAAGATAAGTGGGCGCTAGGGATGTAGTGTACAACCTGATGACAACAGCTAGCAGTGCTGTACCCCCCCAGGAAAGCTGTTAGCAGAGTTAATCCTAAGAGTTCCCATCACAGAGAGGAAATTTTCTTCCTTCTTTTGATTTTTCCTATATGACAAGGTACAGGTTAGCCGAACCTACTTTGGTAATCATTTCACAATATATAGAAATCTAACCAGTGTGCTGTACGTCTTCAACTTATACAGTGATGTACGTCAATTATTTCTCCATAAAACTGGAGGGGAGAGAAACATCAAAGAGATCAATGCATCCAAAACAGAATGAAAAGGGGGCAGAGTTGAAGGAGAGGAGAGGAGAGGAGTGAAATTGCAGGGGAAGCAGCTCACACTGACCCCTAGAGGCCACTATACAAGTTTGCCTTTTATTCTGGGGGGGGAGGGTGTTTGGAGGAGGGTGTACCACGTAAGTCAGAGTAAAGGAGGGACATGGTCCCACCTGTGTTTAAAAAAAAAAAGAAAATTTGCAAGAGTTAACATGAACATCCAATTTTCACAGTAGGTGACTCCTTGTTAATATTTAAACAAGGAAGGATGGGGCTACATTTCCAGACAGATCGGTGGGACCACTAATAGGAGGGTTGGGTCATGGGAAGCCTGAGAGGTTCAAGCTGAAAGCAATTTCCTTTCCTTGTTTTGAACAATCAAATCCAGTGAACCATTGTAACAGTGTGTTATGTGAAAACTCTAGTTAAGACTGCCAAACTAACTATTCAACACCATGTACCCTCCCTTGTAGCCCCACCACAGAATGAAGAAGCGGAAGTTAATGAAAGACCCAAGACTTCATAAAAATTAATTCCATTAATAATAAAAGGTGGTTCAAACCTGTGAGAAAATGCATCTTTGAACAGAAAAGGAAATGTAAGTGATGAACATACTAAAGCAGTGTAATTAAAGACAAGCCAAAAACACATAAAACAATTCTGAATCATGAAGCAACAGAATCCACCTGGGGGATAAACACTTAAGTGTTTATTTTCGTTTTAAAAGCTTTAAGGGAAGAAAAATATTAGACAAAATGAAAGATAACAATGGATAAAAAAAATTCATTCTAGAAATAATGTATATTGAAGTATAGGGGGCATATAAGTAAAGTTAGAATCCTATTGCTAATCTGGGGTAACCAGCAGGAGGGGAGAGTGAAGCAAAAGGAGAGGAAAAGACAAACTGACATATTTAAGAAGGTGGCAAAATGCAACGTCTGCGACACTGTAATCATGTATTAACATGGTACATAAACTTAAAACAAACAGGTTCATTGAAAAAAAACTAAATCAACCACAGCCATAAATTCCTGGCTTCTTTAGTTATTACAAGATAGAAGTTATCACTTATTTAATTACACCAATGAGACTGGGAAGTAGTCCCAATATTAAACCAATGTGCAATACTTTCCAGCATATTCAGACTATATAATAACTGTGTCAGCAATTACACATATTGAGAGAATGCAGAAGTGTCCGTCCCTTCAAAGCATACTTTGAAAATCAATAAAATTATTTTATTGAAAAACAAATCCTGAGAAAGTAGATGTGCATATATGGTCCAATACCATCCCAGATGGACCATGTTACATATCCAAGCTCAGTTCACTTACTCATTAAGTTTGGAAAGCATCCTCAAGTAAATCTCCATGGGACATTTGGATGGTTGCTCAGTTATTAACACTTACAAAAACCGCTTGATAGGGTTTTGCCTTCCAGTCTCAATTCACAAAAAGTTTATACTCTGAATTCGTACCAAATGCAAAGTACAAAATCTGACAGAGTGAAGATGAACAGCAATGTGTTAAATAAGAAAGAGCTATTTGGTGAAGTACCCTGGGAATTTAGGTCAGTCTAATCCAAGATTGCATCAATTACTGAGAAGTTAAGGGAAACGGAAAATCAATTAAACTTGCAGATTGTGCCATATTGGGAAAGTCTTGAATTACCGACACTGGAGGCATCTGGAATTAGACTGAATGAAATACCAGCAAACATATTAATAAAAATGGAGACCTCTTTGATTAGAGGTTGACTGGGGAAGAAATATGACTTAATGGTAAAAACATTTTTCTAATTTCAATAGGCAATATTTACTTGCAATCATTTGTCTTAAGTTATCCAGTAGACTATTTTTGCAAAGACAAGAATTTTTTTAAAGGATTTTTTTTTTTGGTTTGTAGGATGTAATGTACACATATCAGAAGAAATACAAATTTATATTCCCTTCAGAGTTTTCATACCAAAAAAAAAAAGTTTTAGTGACCATGTAAACCAAGACTAAGGTACATGAATATCTTAAAAGAAAGAAATAAATGTAAATCCTTTAAACTCTATACATCTTCCCTCAGAATCGGTTATATGCCTTGCTGAACTATCAAAATGATACAGAAGAAAATCCTAAATTCATTATAATCTGTTTTCTCCTAAAGCAAATGCTATAAATGGATGGAATTCTCAGGCCACTATTAAAATAGGGAGGATTCATTCAGAGTAACTTGGAACTTTCCATTTTGTTGCAACCGAGACAGATACAAATGGAATATGCTTTATACAGTTTTATGTTAATCACAATAGTTAAATGCTTTGGGCATCAATGTAGCTTCTTAATACATTTTTAAAACATCGCTTGGTATAACAAGAAACATGCAAACAGGCTGTGGCAGAAGCTGTACATCCAAACCCCCTTCAAGGAAGACATATGAAGAGAGCCCAACAGGAATCAAATGTGGAAACAAGACAGTTGTGGCAAAATCCTCTTGTCAGGCTGTATTCCATCTGGCCCTTCTGGGCAAAGACTCGTTTCTCCAAGGAGCATTTATCAATCAGGATCCCAGCAAAGCAGATGGCACACTGCATAATTGAAGAGGTTTTAATAAAGGGACTATTTACTAAGGTTTGGCAAGGTCAGGAACATCAACAAGAGACAATGCAATACTCTCAGGCTAGCAACAATGGGGTGCTACTTCCACCCCTGGGCCTGAAAAAGCAAAGGAAGGGAACAGTTAGAAGAACCTGGAGAAAGAGATGAATAGAGTGGACCACCTGACAGGATCTGTGGCCGCCGCTCAGGGAAGCACAAAATCAGTAGAAGCAGGGAAGGAGAGAGTGAGAAAGCGTAACAAATACTCCTGTCTCACACTCGAGTCACACCTCCAACCTCCAGCTGGAAAAATCCACCTAGACACCAAATAGCAAGGGTCCTACTGACGCCATACACACAGGTCAGCCTCCAGCGACACATGTCAGGGTGGAGAAAGGGTCTGTAAGGGGAGACAGAATGCATCCACTCACGGGCAGGACCCTCAGGGAAACATAAAGCAAGCTGCAAATACGCCATCAAATAGCACACGGGGCTGGAGCGAAGGGTGTACGTATGGAATCAGTGGAAGAAAAAGTGAGAAAAAGAAGAGGACGGAGGAAAAGATCGTGAGGTTCACACTAAGAAGTCACACTTCCATTCAGCAGGTAACTGGCAACCACTGAAGGTACACAGGCAGGAGTGTAAATAACCCTGGGATGATGGTAGCAGCGGACTCAGACAGGGAGGGGAGTTGCTTCCAACAGTTAGATGATTCCAGCAGTCTGGGTATTAAGGAGGTAGTAAGAAATAAACAGTAACAAAAGCTGATCCTGTAGTATGTCCCAGGTATCTCAAAAGTCATATCCATTTAATCCTCGTGGACTCTCAAATTAAATCCAATTTCAATGTCCCCAATAAATCCACTCAAGCAAAAACTCTTCAGTGAGAAGCCATCCCCGATCAACTCAACCTGGAGGTGACAGGCCTTCTGTGATATTGTGATATAACAGGAAATACATATTTGGTCTTCATCCTCAGTTCCTAATACAGGGCCCCTAAAACTCATTTAATTCCCTGATTGCTAAGGGTGAAAGGATCATTTTTGGTTACTCATCATAAGCCCCTTTCAACCATATCTGAATTTATGCTAATGAGGTTGAATTAGAGAATGAGGGCTGGCTGCCAAAGGAACCAACAATGTAATTGGAGGGTTGGATCTTTCAGCCCCAACCCCAACCTCTGGGAGTTCAATCACCAATGGTCAATGATTTCATCACTCAGGCCTATGTAACGTAGACTCCATTAAAAAAACCCTAACGATGGGGTCTGGGAAGCTTCCAGGTTGGTGAACGTACTAAGGTGTTGGGAGGGTATGGAAGCTCCATTTCCATTACCACATAGCTTGCCTTGTGCATTTCTTCCAGTTCCACTTTTCCTGAGTTCTACGAGCTACTCTAGCTAATTATCAAACCTAAGTAGGGGGTCGTGAGAACCCAATTTATAGTTGGTCTGTCAGAAGTACAGGTGACAATCTGGACTTGCAATTGGCATCCGCAGTGGTAGGTAGTCGCATGGAACTGAGCCTTCAACCAGTGAGGTCTGCAGTAACTCCAGACAGTTAAGGTCAGAATTGCTTGGGATAGCCCCTTTGGCTCCCTGAGCAGCACCACGGCAGGTGGGAAGAACAAACACCTTACAAAAGGCAGCAAAAAGGGAGGCAAGAAGAAAGTGGTTGATCCATTTTCTAAGAAAGACTGGTATGATGTGAAAGCACCAGCTACGTTCAGTATAAGAAATACTGGAAAAAACACTAGTCACGAGAACTCAAGGAAGCAAAATTGCATCTGCTGGCCTCAAGGGTTGTGTTTTCGCAGTGAGCCTTGCTGATCTGCACAATGAAGAAGTTGCATTTAGAAAATTCAAGCTAATTGCTGAGGACATTCAGGACAAAACCTCCCTGGCGAATTAGCATGGCATGGATCTTACCAGGGACAAAATGTGTTCCATGGTCAAAAAATGACAGACCTGGACTGAAGCTCAGGTTGATGTCAAGACTACCGATGGTTATTTGCTTCATCTATTTTGTGTTGATTTTACTTAAAAATGCAGCACCAACAGGTCCGCCAAATTCAGAAAAAGATGATGGAAATCATGACTTGAGATGTGCAGACAAATGACTTGAAAGGAGTGCTCAATAAATTGATTCCAGGCAACATCGGAAAAGACACAGAAAAGGCCTGCCCATCTATTTATCCACTCCATGATGTCTTTGTTAGAAGAGTAAAAATGCTGAAGAATCCCAGGTTTGAACTGGGAAAGGAATGTTCATGAAGCTTCATGGTGAAGGTAGTAGATCTGGAAATGCTACTGGGGATGAGACCAGTGTAAAGTTGAACGAACTGATGGGTATGAGCCACTGGTCCAAGAATCTGTTAAAATTCACACATCTAATGGTGACAAATAAAAAATCTTATTTGTGATGTTTAAATTTAAAAATTGCTTGGTATAGAAAACCTACACATTTGGTGCCAGAAGTACTGTCAGTACAGAAAAACATAGTTTAGCTTTACCTTCTATGATTTCCTATAGAAATTATATCTCTGCAAGCCATTTGGCAGCCTTCAGACCACAATATTACTATTTGCTGTTTTTTATTAGACTTTATTTTTTAGATCAGTTTTAGGTTCACAGCAAAATTGAGCAGAAAAGTACAGAGTTCCCATATACCCCCCCAGTTGTCCCTATTATCAACATCCTCCTCCAGAGTGGTACATTTGTTACATCAATGAACCTACGCTGACACACCACAATCACCAAAAGACCACATTACAATTCACTTATGGTGTTGAACATTCTATGCGTTTGGGAAAATATATAAGGACATGTATCCACCATTACAGTATCACATAGAATACTATCACTGCCCTAAAACATTCCTTTGTACTCTGCCCATTCATCTTTCTCCCCCTGCCCCAACACTGGCAGCACTGATCCTTTTACTGGCTTTGCGTTTTGCAGAAGTCACAGAGTTGGAATCACACAGCGTGTAGCCATTTCTGATTGGCTTCTTTCACTTAGTAATGTGCACTTAAGTTTCCTTTATGTCTTCTCATGACCTGATAGCTCATTTCTTTTCAGCACTGAACAATATTCCATTGTTCCACAGTTTATCCATTCACCTACTGAGGGACATCTTGGTTGCTTCCAACTTTTGGCAATTATTGAATAAACACCCATGTGCAGGTTTTTGTGCAGACACAAATTTCCAACTCCTCTGGGTATATGCCAAGGAGCATGGTTGCTGGATCACATGGTAAAAGTACATTAGTCCTGTAAGAAACTGCCAAACTGTTTTCCAAAATGGCTGTACCATTTTGAACTACTACCAGCAATGAATGAGAGTTTCTGTTACTCCATACCCTCACCAGCATTTGGGGTTGTCAGTGATCCAGATTTTAGCCATACAAATAAGTGTGTAGTGGTATCTTGTTTTAATTGCATTTCCTTGATGACATATGAGGTGGAGCATCCTTTCATATGCTTATTTTCTATCTATGTGTCTTTTTTGGTGAGGTGTCTGATGAGGTATTTGGTCCATTTTTTAATTGGGTTATTTATTTTCTTATTGTTGAGTTTTAAGAGTTCTTTATATATTTTGGATAATGGTCCTTCATCAGATACATCTTTTGCCAATATTTTCTCCCAGTCGGTGGCTTATCTTCTCACTGTCTTGACAGTGTCTTTTGCAGAGGAGAAGTTTTTAATTTTAGTAAGTCCACCTTGTCCACTCTCTCTTTTATAGATCAAGCCTTTAGTGTTGCCTCTAAAAAGTCATCACCATACCCCAGGTTGCCTAGATTGTCTCCTCTGCTAACCTCATCACCATTAGTTGACTATATATGGACATACTGAGGGGCCATCATGGGGCTGGTCCTTAAGACGGAAGATGAATAAGGCAGCAAAACCCTCAAGCATCCTGAAGCACTACTTACAGAAACTCAGTCACCCACTAACACAGTGACTCTCGGGTGGGAGAGATGAGAGAAGTCCCAGTACAGCTGCATGAATGTGGCATCAGACTCACGAGCACAGGCCCGGGAGCAGGCCTGCCTGGATGCCAGTCCCAACCCTGCCACTCACTAGCCATGTGCCCCTGTGTCTCAGCTTCCTCGTCTGGAACATGAGGAAACTATTTACACCCACTTCACTTCACAGTGCTGCTGTGAAGATTAAATGATGTAATCTTGGTGAACGGCTCGGCATCACGCCCAATCACACCAGGACTGCACAAGAAATGCCGGCACTTGTACACTGTCCCAGATGGGGACTCAGGTGCACCGTATGACAAACTATTCAAAATGATCACTGCTTTACATTTTTAATCATTGTAGGTCATCTCATTTTGAAATTTCAAAGAAGATTAAGGTATAGGCTAATTCTCACGTTCTATGGTCATCCAATAAATCAAGGAATCAAAATAAATGAAGAGCATGTGGGAGGTGGCAGACACAAGCTAGCAGGAAAAGTGCATGGTTAAAATCTCAACGTGGGAGGCTGCCTGGGTGGCTCAGTCGTTAAGCATCTGCCTTCGGCTCAGGTCATAATCCCAGGGTCCTGGGATCGAGCCCCACATCGGGCTCCCTGCTCAGCGGGAAGCCTGCTTCTCCCTCTCCCACTCCCCCTGCTTGTGTTCCCTCTCTCGCTGTGTCTCTCTCTGTCAAATAAATAAAATCTTAAAAAAAAAAAAACTCAACGTGGTGACAGCAGTCCATTTTCTTTTTTAAAAACACACAATTCCCATTTAAAACAAAACAATTAAAATTTTAAGTGAGAAGCTCAATTCGTGTAAAATTACATTACTGGTTTTTATTTGTACTAATCTAAGAGAGGAAAACGAACTATGAGTATTTAAAAATTAAACCACAGAACTGAGGATAATTTATTTCTCAGTGACTTCAATAAGAATCTGGTTCGAACCATGGCTAATGAAACAAAGCATAGTTCTATTTTCTAGTGTAACTACAAAAATTATATTCAGCAGAATATCAAAACTGAATACTACTTTTAAAAGTACTTGTAGGGGCACCTGGGTGATTCAGTCGGAAAAGCACGCAACTCCTGATCTCAGGTTTGTGTGAGTTTGAGCCCCATGCTCGGTATACAGATTACTTAAAAAAATTTTTTGTAAAAAGTACTCTTAAAAAGGGTAACTGCAACTAATTAGGTGATTAAAAAACATGCACATAATGTCAAATGTATCTCAATAAAGTTACAAAAAACCCACATAAATATAATCATTTCCATTTACTTATTTATTTATTTAATGTCAGGTGCAACCCAACAAGAGGTTCAAACTCACAACCATGAGATCAAGACCCGAGCTAATACGAAGAACTGGACACTTAGCCAGCTGAGTTACCAGGGCATCCCTCATCTCCTTATTTTAAAACTGATTAAATTATGTCCCCCTGATCCAAAACTCAAATAAAATCTATTTCATGCAAAAATAAAAATGAGATTAAAATAAAAAAAAAAAAAGGACTATGACCTGACTCATTTATAAGCCAATCAAATATATGCCTCCTGTATTGGACTGGTCAATGCATGAATCAGTCAAGGACCAAATGTTGTAATTTTTTATGTAAATAAATGTCAACTGATATTTTTATAATATAGTTCAAACAATACAGTACTTCCCCCTTCTTACCAGCCAGGGGATACGGTCCAAGACGCCCAGGGGATGCCTGAAACTATGCACGGGTTGTACCAACCCTACTTGTGTTGTGTTTTTCCCTACACATACACAGCTGTGATGAAGTTTAATTTATAAATTAGGCCCAGTAAGAGATTAATAGCAATAACTAACAATAAACTAGAAAAATTACAAGCACAGACTGCAATAAAAGTTACGGGCATGGGGTCTCTCTCATAGTGTCTTCCTGCCCTGTATGCGCCCTTCCTGGGGCGGTATGAGGGGACGTGAGGTGACTTTCTGAGGCAGGCTCCGGCCGCCGCTGACCTTCTGATGGTAAGGTAGGAGGGGGGTCACCTGCTTCTGGACATCGGCTGGCTGTGGCTAACTGTAGCCAGGAAGCAAAAGTGGACATGAGGAAAGGGGGACCACCGCATACATCTGCTTATCCCACTTTCAACAATTACCTTTAATTGTTTCCTCCACAACTTCTACCACTCGATCTATCTGTTGAACCTGAAAAGAAAACAAATTGTTAGACAAGCAATTTACATGGATAAGAAACATTAATTTGTGTTGACCCTTCTGCTTGAGTCAGTGTATCACATTTCCTAAGCACACGCATGTAGGTTTTCTTTAATTAATGCACTGGGAGATATTATAAAAAATATTCTGTATTAATGTTTTGTGTTACAGTGAAGTATGAAATTACCACTCTCCTGTCCTCCGATGATAACTGAGGAGATCATAATACATTTAAATAAACTGCCTGCGGTTCTGTTAGCATAGCCTATCAACATAAACTCAACACATCCTGAGATATTAAACTGACGTTTAATTAAAACATGCCTCTTCACACACACATTCTCTTCTTTTCATTCTTCAAGAAAAATGGCACGAAATGACAACCTACACAAAAGGACATGCTGGTATTAAGGAGATCTACCCCAAATTCTAGGCTTTATTATTCTAACACAGAAGCCCCTTTCTAATGGATGTCTACTGTGTGCTGGGCACTATGCTCACATCGAGGGGACAGAAAGTCAAACAGTAACAGCTCCTACCCTAGACACCAGTGACTAAGGGACAGTCCCTGGGCTGCAGTGGAAACACAGAGGAAAGGTCAGGAATTGTGACTGAGTGATCCACGAATGCTTCTCAGGGAACCAAAGGTGAATCGAGGGATAAACCAGATTAAGACAGGAGAAACCCACTAAGGAGACGGAGTGAGAGTGGCTAGGGTGCAGAAGGAAAATGAGAGAAGCGAAGATACAGTAGGTAAGAAGCTAAGGGAAGAGAGAAAGTCAAAACACAATGAGTCATAAGCCGATACTACTTATGCCTTAAAAATCTTCAAATCACTGCTTTATCATAGAAGAAATACATGCTCATTGAAAACATTCAAACAAATTAGAAATATAAAAAGGAAATAAAGTAACCTGGATTATGCAACATCCTCTACTTCCACTCCTAAGATAATATCATTCATAATCGCTTAATAAGTAGATACCAAGACATTTTCCAATGCAGAACATTTATATATAGCTCTGGTCTGTCCTTCTTACGAATTATGAGATAAATAGGTAGACAGATAGATGAGAGAGAAAATAACAGATCTGCCTTTTTAATTTTTTTCTATACATCATCAGTACATATAGGTCTACTTCATTTATTTTACTAGCTGTCTAGTATCTCATGTATAGATACACCATAATGCATTTTCCCATTCCCCAACTGATGGACCCTTCTGTTATTTTTAATCTTTCATTATTATATAATGATGTGGCAGTGAACTCAACTGAGTAAGAACCTTTTAAAAAGTGCAGTGGCAAATCGCTTTTAAATATTCCTCTGGCCTCAGTGTGTTATGGGAAGCAAGGAAAGACTTGTGAGAACACACTTGGACTCGGCTCTGCCTCTGACCACTCATCCCAACATAATGGTAGTAGTTGCACTAACTATTGAGAAATTGCCAAAGGCAAAGTAAATCTCTGTTGCATCTTAGGTCCCAAACAAACCTACCTCACTGGAACCACTGGAACCACTAGGTTCTGGTTTTACGAAGAGAATTCGTATGGCTTCCTTACAGAATATGATCAAAGCCAGAATAACAGAGTTCAAAGAGGAGGAAAGTACCCAATAGGGTCAGACGCTACAGAGATAATAAGTTAACATAAAGACTGGAATATATACGCCTGATTTAACAATGAGGGAGTCAATGAACTTAGGGGAAGCAGTGAGTTCATAGTAATGCATCATAACTAAGAAAATACAACAAATAGAGACTACTCTTACAGACAGATGGGTAGAAAGGAGACATGGGTAGGACAAGGAAAGAAGACTTGGCCAAATTTCCCAGTGAATGGGGATGAATGACCAAGATATCAGCTGAGGATACAAGACGGAGAATAATAGTAATACAATATGAGAAAATCCAATGGTGGAATGAAAACATCAAAGTGTTCCTATGCAGCTGGAGACCTAATAGCTCAAAGGGATCACTGCATCCAGTCTTATAGCACATGGACTGAGAAAGAAGCAGTATTCTTAAAGAAGAGTCAGAATTACTTGTAGGAGGAGCAGTTAAAAAATTACAAAATTGAGGGTAAGCTAAAACTATAACATTCTTAGAAGAAAACAGTCATAAATGTAGATGAACCTTAGGCTAACCTTTAGGTTAGACGGTGATGTTTTAGATATTACATCAAAAACATGAACAACAAAAGGAAAAAGGTAAACTGAACATCATCAAAATTAAAACCTCCTGATACATCAAAGGACACCACTGAGAAAGTAACAAGACAAAACAGAAAATGGGAGAACATTTTTGCAAATCATAAACATGGTATGATTCAGATTTGTATCCAAAATACATAGAAGCTCCCTCAACTCAATAATAAAAAGACAAATCATTTAAAAATGGGCAAAAATGAGTGGTTCAGTCGGTTAAGTGTCCGACTCTTGATTTCAGCTCAGGTCTTAATCTCAAGGTTGTAAGTTCAAGCCCTGCACTGGGCTCCATACTGGGCATGGAGCCTATTTAAAAAAATGATAAAATAAAAATTAAAATGGGCAGGGGCGCCTGGGTGGTTCAGTCAGTTAAGCATATAACTCTTGATTTTGGCTCAGGTCATGATCTCAGGGTTGTGGGATCAAGCCCCTCATCGGGATCCAGGCTCAGCACAGAGTCTGCTTGAGACTCTCTCTCTCTCCCTCTCCCTCTGCCCCTTCTCCTGCTCTCTCTCTCTGTCTCTAAAATAAATAAATGAAATTGTCAAAAGAAATTAAAATGGGCAGTCTATCTGAATAGACACTTTGCCAAGGAAGATATACAAACGGCCAATAAGCCTATGAAAAAAAAATGTTCAATATCATTAGCCAACCAGGGAATGCAAATCAAAATCACAATGGAGGAATAGGGAGCTATTGTTTAATGGGTCTAGATTTTCAGTTTGTTAAAAATGAAGACATCCTGGAAGTGAATGGTGGTGATGGTTGCACAACAGTGTGAAAGCACTTAAAGCCACTGAAACACACCTAAAATTAATCAAAGGAGCAACTTTTATGTTATATATATTTTACCATAATGAGATACTACTTCATACCCACCAGGATGGCTACAATCAAAAGGACAGACAACAACAAGCATAGGCAAAGAGACAGGGAAACTGGAACCATCCTACATTGTTAGTAAGAATGTAGTAAAACGGTAGAGTGGCTTTGGAAAGGAGTCTGGTGGGGCCTCAAATAGTTCAACAGAGTTACAATATGATCCAGCAATTCCAGTTCTAAGTAGACACCCAAGAGAAATAAAAACATGTCTACACAAAACCTTAGACACAAATGTTCATAGCAGCATTATTCAAAATAAGCAAAAGGTGGAACCTACTCATTTCTCATCAACTGATAAACAAAAGGTGGTATATCCATACAACGAAATATCATTACATCATAAAGGGGAACATGTTATACAGTAGTCCTCCCCTTATCCACGGTTTCATTTACCTGCAATCCAGAACCAGATGGTCCTCCCTCTGACATATCCTCAGAAGGTCAATAGGAACCTAACTAAGGCTGGGTCACATGCCTACATCACTCACCTCATTTCATCTCATCACGTAGGCATTTTATCATCTCATGTCATCCCAACAAGAAGGATGAGTACAGTAGGATGACTATAGTACATGAAGGTATTTCGAGCAACAGATCACATCACATATTACATTATGTAAATACGATAACTTGCATGATACTTTTATTATAGTACATCATTGTAACTGTTCTATTTTATTAGCAGTAATTGTTAATTTCTTGCTTCACCAATTTATAAAGTAAACTTCAGCATAGGTATATACGTATAGGGAAAAAAACACAGTATATATAAGGCTCAGTACAATCCACGGTTTCTAGTGTGCACTGGGGATCTTGGAACACATCACTAACAGATAAGGGGGGGGCTACTATATGCTAAAACAGTATGCTAACTGAAAGAAGCCAGACCAAAAAAAAGTCAAATATTGTATGATTCCATGTATATGAAATGGCCAGCAACAAAGTAGATTCATGACTGCCTATGGGTGCCAGTAAAAGAAATGAGAGAAACTGCCAGGGAGTGCTGAGTTTCTTTTTGGAGGGATGAAAAAATTCTACAATTGATTGTGGTGATTGTGGCAGAATTCTGAATATATTAAAAACCATTAAATTACACACATTATATGAGAGCACTGTATAATGAGTATATTAAAAACCATTAAATTACACACATTATATGAGAGCACTGTATAATGTGTGAATTACAGCTCAAAAAAGCTGTTATTACTAAAATAATAATACGGGCCACCTAGGTGGCGCAGTCAGTTAAGCCTCCGACTCTCGGTTTCAGCTCAGGTCCCGATCTCAGAGTCGTGAGATAGAGCCCCATGTCAGGCTCTGCGCTCAGCTCAGAGTCTGCGTATGACTCCTTCTACCCCCCACCATGCGCTCTCTCTCTCTAAAATAAATAAATCTTTTAAAAACAATAATAATAATACAAGTTGAGGGTAGTCAAATGTTCTAATGCTGGAGGTCATGAAACTCAAGGAAAAACTGAGGAAATATTCCAAATTAAAGGAGCCTAAAGAAACCTGACAACTGAATTCAACTTTGCCTCTGGGTTCTTTCTTTTCCTCTAAAGGACAGTATTAGGACAACTGGCAAAAGCTGAGTAAGGTCTGCACGCTAACTTATAGTAGTGTAGCTATGCTAATTTCCTGATTTTTATATATATACTATAGTAGTATATGAAAATATCCTTGTTTTTGAAATGCATGCATATTCAGAAGTAAAGGGGCATCTATTTGCATCTTACTCTCCAAATGATCAGAAAGAAATGTATGTACGTGTGTGTGTGTGTATACATACATATATATATATGAGTTATAAGCAAATTTTGTAAAATACTAACATCTGAGGAATCAGGGTAAAGGGTATATGGTAATTCCTTTTGTTTGTAACTTTCTTGTGACTGAAATTACGTCAAAATAGAAGCTTAAAAATATGTGTATGTGTGTGTATGTATGTGTCGAAGAAACAGAGATCTTCTTTTGCACTGATGGTCACACGGAATTTGCTTGAATGTATGCAGCTTATAAAGATATTCTCTGATTTTTTAAGTACTCAATTACATTTGCTTTATGGAAGAAAAATCGATGTTCCCTATACATAATTTAATCGCCGGATGGTGGTGTGGAGGACCTCTAGGACTTTAAAAAGAAGGGCCTACCAAATACTACGACAAAGAAAAAAACAGCATTTGATTACAAACACACAAGGGGAAGTTCAGTGAATGACTTAAAGAAAATACTGTGCTGTGTCCATTTCTCATGAAGAGGATATTGGAGGAAGTGGTGGGAGAAAAAGAAAGAAAGGGAAGCAGAGCAGGAAGGGAGAGAAGAGTCAGGAGAGAGGGAGGTGGAGGAAGAGCGGAGTTAGAAGGCAAAAAAAAGAGCACACCTGGGAGGCAGGGAGAAAAGAAAAAACAATCACGAGAGAACAAACTCAAGATTCACACATGGTAATGAAGAATGTACTGAATTCATTCTGGAGAGAAAAGGAAAGCTGTTCTTAATTAATACTATAAATTGTAGCCCTGAATACACAAGAGCTTAGTTTCTGGCATATAATTCAAATAAAATAAATAAAACAGTATCTTGTGTCCTTCAGGCACTTAGTTATAAATACACAGGAAAAAAAAAAGACACGCAGTATGTTCTATTACTGACTCCATATGTTCTCGACAAGGAAGAAAGTAGTGAACAAACGATTCATAAATAACATTAATGAGTCACTCTGCTACAGAACTTTTAAAAGAAATCCATAAAAACATTTTATTCGGCTATTATGAACTACTCCAAATTTAAAACGCAACACATATTGAAGAAACAAACCTATACCAAGTCACCTAAAGCAAATAAAAGTGCTCTTCTGAAATTTCCTAATTGTTTAGAGCAGTGCTATCCAACAGAACTTCCTGCAATGATAGAAATGTTCATATGCTGTGCCGTCCAACATGGCAGCCATGGGTCCCATGTAGCTGCTGCATACTTGAAATGTGGCTACTGTGACAAAGAAGCGAACTTTTAATTTTAATTAATTTAAACAGTCACATGCGGCTACTGGCAACCATAAAAGGAAGTGCACTAAGACAGCCAACCCAGCCTGTGGCCACCCAGCCTGTGGCAATCTGTTACGGCAGGTCTAGGAAACTTACGCACACCTCAGACACAATTTGGCCAACTAGGCTAAAAAAAAAGTCCAGTCAGGGAGCAAGCGGATACTGTTCTGCAGCCAGAGGTTCTGCTTTAGGATGCATCTGGAAGTATCTTTTTTTTTTTTTTTTTGAACAAGGAGCAGCTAGATACATTAATAACTAGTAGTAACGCAGTGATAGCTAACATTTCCTGAGCAATTACTATGTCCCAGGCTCTGTGCTAACACGTCACCTGCATTATTACATTTAATCCTCACGACATTCCCAGGAAGTAGATACTATTGTTATTTCTGAGGCTAAGGGAACCGCGGCACAAGGATATCCAGCTAAAGTCTTGCCAAGGATTTTTCGTAGATCTTATCAAGGAATGGCACATGGGTGGCACATTTCATGAATTTTCCTTTTCCTATACACATGGAGGTCATTACTAAATGATCACAGAATGCTATCCAACTAAACCTGGACTTTCAAGAGACCCCGGTAACAACTACTCCCCCAAACCTTCCCCCACAAATCACCACTGGCATGCATGCATTCCCTTGACAAATATCTATTAAGCACCAACAAAGCACGAAGCACTGTTCTGGGGATATAATGGTGGAAAATACAAAGTCCCTGCTTCATGGGCCTTACATCCTAATGGGGGCGGGGGGCAAACCATGGAAACAACTGAAAATGTTCATTTCTTGTCATAACAGATGCTATGAAGAAAATCGAGTCTGGGAGTGGCCAGAGGTAGAGAGCGCAATTTCGCTACAGTGATCCATGTGAACCTCTGAACAGGTAGCATTAATCCTGGGACCTGAACCCTAAGACAGGAGCATCAACGTGAACCTCCAGGAGCTGAGACAGAAGTGATGGTGAATGAGGGGCAGAGCGACAGGAGAGGAGATCAGATAATTGGAGGAGGAAGGTTAGGTGAGACACTGTACCTCATGCTATGCAGTTTAGATCCTATTCTACCTGCACAAGGAAGTCACTGTGGGGTTAATAGAACTATTTCAAAAGCATCGCTCAGGGTAATTCTATTGAAATCATACAAAGACTACTGTTCACCTGCATTTCTCTATTATTTGGTGTAAGTCTTTTTCTATTTGCACAGATCTGGCTGGGGTTTTACTATTTCTAGACTTCATCCCAAGACCTCAAATCCTTTTAGAAGAGAGGTTAATACGTTATAGGTAGACACTGAACACAGATCCAAAGGAATTCTCTCATGGGCTCTCTTAATTTTGATTGTATGTAAATAGGACAACCTGTTATTACCATTCTAATTAAGAAATATCAGAGCAAAACCTCAAAACCACCTATCAACCTTTAAAAAGAAATGCCTTTCTATCTCTGTTAAGAACTAAACTATATAAAGTCTTTCCATCAAAGTCCGAACTTTTCACTTTTACCATAATGTTTAATTCAATAATCAGCATCTGATAGGTTAAAGTTCAATACTGACTTCTCTGTAAAAACAAACAAACAAACAAAAAAAAAACATTTTTCTTTCTAAAAATTTTTCTCCAAGCTGTGAAGGAAAGTCCCAGCTTCTATACATGGTGTTGTGAGAGAGCTCAACGTCCCAATCTCTAAAATTTGGGGAAGTCCATAGCAGTCACTAAGCTAATCCAACTAGAAAAAAAAAAAACACTGAATTCACAAGCCTGTGCACAAGTTTGCTCATGAGGTACACAAAAGAATATTGGATGCTACATGTGGTTTAACTTCTTGAACAAAATCTTCTCATTTCCCAATACAGTTTTATCTTCTTTCATCTCTTCACTGAGAAAAATTCTTCCCCAATGGTAGAAACAGCCTTTTCATCAAAAATTATATGGCACACATTCCACACGTCACTAAAAGCTTATTTGCTACCTAAATGGTACCAGTGAGTGACTAACACTCAGTAAGAGATAAAATTTACTAATTGACAAATAAGGCCAGGCTAGATGGATGCCAAGAAAAATGAGTATCTGTACCAGAAACTTCTTCCTCTTAAATCCAATTAAAATACCTATAAAACTTTCTGTAGCAGGAAAAAAAAACCAACTCTTTCAGCAATTACAACAAAACTCAACATGCTAAGCACAATTGTACAGAGACACACTATTTGGGACATTAGAATATTATAATCATATTAAATAACAGGACAGTATTTCCAAGTAAAAAAAATTAGTTTTAAAGTGATATTAAAGTTAAAAAGAGAGTAATAACAGAATCAAAACACAAACACACATGAGAGATGTGAAATATCAAGTAATAAATAATGCTGTCTGTCTCAGGCAAGATGATCAAGTCCTAAGCCCTAGAATCTATGAATACGTTCCCCTCCCTGGCAAACAGACCTCACCAATGTGATGAGATTAACCTGGATTCTCTAGATGGGCCCAATCTACTCTCCTGAGTCCTTACAAGGTGAGTCTTCCCTGCCTGGGACAGAGATACAGACATTGATAAAAAGGTCAGAGAGAGCACTGCTGGCTTGGAACATGGAAGACTGGGCCCCCCGTCACAGAATGTGTGTGGTCTCAAAAAGCTGCAAAAGGCAATAAGACCCTCTCACAGAGCCTCCAGAAAAAAACAAATCCCTGTCAACACCTTGATTTTAGTCCAATAAAACCCATGTCCAACTCCTGGTCTCCAGAACTGTAAAATAATAAATACACGCTGTGTATTTATTGTGTATTGTGTATAAACAACTATATTTGTGGCAATTCGTTATATATATGGTGTACAAAACTGATGCATTAATTAAGAAACCAACATATGATAGCGTCAGCCTCATAAAACAGGAAAAGAAAAATTTAAAAACAAATGCTGTGGGAAAAACAGAACAACATGGAAAAAATTTAGTTAAATGCATACCTTATCTTTAACAGTCACTCAACAAATATTTACTGAGCCAGACACACTAAGTAAGCACTGAAAGTAATGTAAAATATCTAAAAATATAAAATAATAATAAACAAAGTCCCTGGCTTTAAAGGAGTGTCCATCAGAGTAAAGTGCAAATAAACTGGAAAGTTGAATAAATCCTTTTCATATTTTAAAAGAAAAGGTTTAAAACAGAAAGAGAGCAATGCATTCTTTATCAGACCTGTCCTGAGTTCCTGGGAATATAAATTTTAAGCTTGGAAACCAAAGAAGAATCTCATTGCTGATTCATCACTTCCCCTACCCCAAATTTCCGAGTTTCTAATATATCAAAATTGTAAAAGTCAATGAAAAATGATAGAAAGACAGACAAATCTTTCCCCCATGTTAAAATAGGTTGATTTCCTACTGTTTGGTTGTAGGAGTCCTTTACATATTCTGGATATAAACTGTTTAGAAGATAATGTATTTTGCAACTCTTTTCCCCCAGTCTGTGCCTTGCCTTTTCATTTCCTTAATAGTTTCTTTTGAGAAGCAAAAATATTTAATTTTGATGAAGTCCAATTTATCAACTTCTTTTCTTTCATGTCCTAAGAAACAGTTGAGTGTGTATGCGTGCGGTCTCCTAAGAAATAGTTTCCTAACTCAACGTCACCAAAAGAGAGGGGAAGGTGGCAAAAGAGTTGAACACTTTACCAAAGATCTACCGATGGCAAATAATCACATGAAAATACACTGAACATCACCAGTCAAGAGAGAAAAGCAAATTAAAAACCACAAAGAGATATCACGACACAAGCTAGTAAAATTGCTAAGATTAAAATACTGGCCGCACCAACTTTCAGTGAGGGTGTGAAGCAAATGGAACAGCTGGTACAAAACAAAATGGGATAGCAGTTCTGGAAAATACTCTGGCAGTTTCTTAATAGGTTGAGCAGATGTTTACCATATGACTAGAGGCAATACCACTCCTGGGTATTGACCCAAGAGAGCGCAAACACGTATCCACATGAAGATCTACGCATGAATGCTTATAGGAGCTTGATTCTTAAGAGCCCAAGACTGTAAGCAACACAAATTTCTATCAACTGGTGAACAGATAAACTGTGGCCCATCCCTAAAGTGAAATAATTCTAGGCAATAAACAGTAACGAACTATTAATAATCACAACATGAATGAAAACTGAATGCGTTAGGCTAAGTGAAAAAAATCAAGAAGTAACATAAAATTTCATTTCTATGACATTCTGAAAATGGCAAAACTGTAAGGACAGAAATCAGAACAACAATTGCCAAGGACTGTGGGTATGTGTATTTGGTGGGGTGGGAATTGGGGGGGGGGGCGCTCAACTACAAAAGTACACAAGGGAACTTTCTGGAGCAATGGAAATGTTCTGTATCTTAATTCTTATCATGCTTATACAACAGTGTACATTTGCCAAAATTCATCAAAGATAAATTTCTTTGTTAATTATGCCTCATTAAATCTGACTTAAAGAAAAAAGATCAGTATAAATAACATACAAGAAAATAATTAACAAATAATGAATACAGGGCATAGATCACACTGCTTCTAATCATCACTTTTCCGGGCTATGTGACTCCCCACAGTTTTTCACCCTGTCCTACTGGGTCTGACGTAAGCATTCCATGCACTGCAAACTCCTGCTCTCCCCTCACCCTAGCCTATTTATCACTTATCTGCATTGCTCCAAACTACACCTCTTAAACTTACCCCTCCCCCAAATTACACTCAGGTCAGGACACACTACTCGCCATTCCTCTCCCTTCCAGGTGCCCTGACGCACACATGCTTTTCTTTAGATACATTGTTGCTCTGCTGAAAGCCTTTCATCCTCTCTCCATCAAACCACTACTCAGGCTTTCAAGCCCAAGTCAAGGACGGCTTCATCCACTGTGTGCCCACAGGACTTTATCCCTCTGCACATTTATCATGATTATTTGTGGCTCTCTTCAGATTTCACTGTTTTTAGGGAAAACACATTTCATTCAGCTCTGTGTCTCTAGCAAATAGTTCTTGTTTCAGGTACAGAGGTGTGCTCAATGCTCATTCTACTAGCAAGTGAATGAAATAAAAATTAAAATAATAATAATAATAAAGCTAATACAGAGAGAGCACTTACTATATGCCAGGCACCATGCTAACCCGGTGACATGTATTAACTGATTTAACTCAGTTAGATTCTATTATTATCGCCCATCCAAAGAGGGAGAAACTGAGGCAGAGAGAGGTTAAGTGACTTGTACAAGGTCACACAGCTAATACATGGTGCCTCAGGGATATGAATCTATGCAATCCAGCTCCCGAATCCAGGCTCTTAACTACTATGATACACTACTTTTTACTATTTTTGTATTTGAATAATTGAAGAATGTGTACACATACAGGTAAAATTAGAAAAGGCCATAAAAGAAATAAAAACAACAGATCTGGCAGCACCTCCGTCGCCGGACGCACGGTCCTCGCCCGTTCCACGAACACATGGCAAAAATGTCTAGCCCTACCGAGACCAAGCAGTGCATCGAGTCTCCGACTGCTGTTTTCCAGAAGTTTGCTGGAAAGACGGGTAACAACTGCACACTCTCCAAGACAGAGTTCCTAACCTTCATGAATACAGAATTGGCTGCCTTCACAAAGAACCAGAAGGACCCTGATCGCATGAAGAAGAAACTGGACCTCAACACTGACGGGCAGCTAGATTTCCAAGAATTTCTTAATCTTATTGGTGGCATGGCCGTAGCTTGCCATGACTCCTTTACAAGGTCTACCCATTTCCAGAAGTAAATCAGAGGGGCTCTTGGGCCTTGGCCTCCAGACCATCTCTTTCCTTCAAAACGGCCTCCCAATCATCACATCCTCCTCACATCCTCCACGGACCCTGAGCCTAGAGCGTCCACCACCCCCTGTGCAGGCCAGTCCTGCTGGTAGTTAATAAAGCAATAGCGTTTTTTAAAGCACACACGCAAAAAAAACCCAACAGATCTAAGAAGGTACAAACATCAGTGGGCTTTTAAATTTACATGTCATTCTGGTAAGATAGTGCCTTTTTGACAATTACAGGTTAAAAAAAAAAGGTACTATAACAAGATGACATACAGGAAGCCATGAGGTAGAGACAAACAGGAAGACACAATTTCTCAAGCTTTGCCCTCGATATCAATGCCGCGATTACTGTGACACTGTTCCATTTACCTTTTGCAATATATGACAGAAATATTCTCAAATATAGCCTCTTTCAAGTGCTACTTTATTTATACAAGTAATTTTCAAAATTAAAGTGTCCACATTTGAAATACCACGCTGTGTGACTTTTTAGTATTAGGTCAGCCTGCCTGAAAAGACGTTTAAACCACCGCCAATCAACGTGGTTCAGAGTCCCTGAAATAAGTGGGTGCCTGTGGTAAGCAGCATTTTCATTCAGCTCTCCAAAGAGCTGTGCACCTGCCCATAGGGCTCACACCTAACAAATCAGGAAGTTCTGTCATTTACAAAGTTTCTGACATCAAATTATATATTCTGCTGTGAACTGCATGTTTTCTGTTATAACCTGTGTATTAACGCAATTTATTTAGGATTTCTAGAGTATACAATCACAAAGATAATAAGATCAAGTTCAAATGCAGTCCATGTTCAGTAATTAGCACAGAAAATCAACACAAAATGTACAATTTTGTAAACATGCTTTCCTTAACAGAGTACAAACCAACCTTCCTAATAAATGTCACACATATTAATAATGACTCCTGCAATCATGGAGAAATAACCCTACCTTAAGAAGAACTGAAGCAAATCAGTACCGTCTCACCCACCTATCCCCAACACAACTTCTAATGATGGACAGGAAGTATATTTTCTCAAAGTATATCTCAGCCTCAAGAGAGATTCCCAACTAGCCAATCTTCCCTTGGTCTTAGGGACCCATCCCACCACATTCTCTAGGACAAGGGATGTTCTAGGCTTGAATCAGATATGACTAAGAACCGGAATGGTGAGAACAGCGATCTTGGCTGATCTGATACACTGCCACGTGCCTCGCACCTAGCAGCTACCACGTAACAGGCCTCCAGTAAGTACTTACTAAAGGGAAAATGATGTGGCAGCCCAGGGATTTGAAGTCAGGCTTTTGAGTCCCGAAGTCTACTCTTCATTTTTTCTACCAGACTTCAACAGAGAACATTATGCTTTCTGGTTGACTAATCTAAACAAAACTCTCCTGCCAACAAATGAGCTGAAGAGAAGGAAAGGAACATTCAAAAGTATACTCACAAGATCTTGGAACCACCTACAGCCAGACACAGAGTAACCAAAGTAAATAAATAACAGCAGTGACTTTAAAAAATGACACTGCATGAAAACACCTTCCAAGGGGGATGGTTAACCGTAACTATCTGCCCCAAGAGACATGATGACATTTTTCACTGTGAGGTAAAATGTTTTAAGATCCTGAAAAAAATTAAAAAGATCCTGATTCTGTACAGGTTACCTATAAATACATATGTCCTATATATTAAATAAAATTTCATTTAATCATTCTAAGAAAGAAGTTGTGGTTACAAAAAGGTCTTTCTATCAAAGACATGGATGTTTTTAAATCTTTTCTCCCTCTTCTCCCAATGTAAAAAAAAATTAGACATTTTTGTGCTCCAGAATGGGAAAAGTGTAGAGGTTATGGCCACCAAAGCCAGTTCTTCTGGACCCAGAGGTTGGTAGGTTTTGATATTCTGTTATTTTCTTTTCATCCAGCACCACACAAATAATATTAATTACAACTAGATAGTTCCAGGAGACAGTCGAAGAGAAGATAATAAAATGCCCAGGGGTCTGACAACTGATTACTGCGTACCCTCACTACGCTGCTCTGATTATGAAAACAAACTGGACATCCCCTTTCTAAAGGCTGATATCGATGAAACTTCACCTGACAACGGTAGTAATATCCTTAATTATTAAGAATCTTCGGGGGTTTTTTTGTTTTGTTTTTTTTTAAGATTTTATTTATTTATTTGAGAGAGAGAGAATGAGAGATAGCACGAGAGGGAAGAGGGTCAGAGGGAGAAGCAGACTCCCTGCCGAGCAGGGAGCCCGATGCGGTACTCGATCCCGGGACTCCAGGTTCATGACCTGAGCGGAAGGCAGTCGCCTAACCAACTGAGCCACCCAGGCGCCCAAGAATCTTCTTTATTAAACGCTTACTCCATGAGGACCTGCACACATGGGGACTTTTTAATTCAGGTGTGCACTACCTTTTTATTTCTATCACTTGGTCTAAAGAATCGACACAGCCTCCCTGTACCGTGGGGGGACACAGACAAATCCTAGCAGACGGGAGAAGCACAGAATGCAGTTACATGGGCTCTTTCTTCCACCTCTATTAAAGCCCTGCGTCACAGTTACTCTATGAGCGGAACTGCGTGAGGAAATAACAGTTTTCACTCCGTATGTAAAAAAAAAAAAAAAAAAAAAACTGCAGTACAATCCCTAACACTAGTTTCCTAAGTCAATGAATTTAAATATCTTCGTATTTTTTTCACACTTTAGAATTTTTTTCTTGTCTAAATCAATATAATTCATTTCTTTATTTCAGTTAAATTCACTATTCTTCAGGTTTCTGTTTTTGTAGCAATTCTAACAATTATCTTCAGAAACAGGTCTTTTCAGACACCAATTATAGATGATTTTGGTTTCCTATTTCAGATTTTTTTAATTTTAGGTTCTGTGGACATAACTTTTATACATAGTCAGTTATGATAAATGTCATATAGCTGCCAAAGAAAGAACTGCTCTATAAAATGATGTTTACAAAGAATAATCCTATATTTTAATAATAACACTAACTGCTGAAGACAGATTACAACTTAAATACTGTTACTAATAGTGTGATTTCACTTTTGGAAACTTTTCACAACATACTGATTTGAAATTAAAATAAAAAGCCCTTTGTGGGGGGCACCTGGCTGACTCAGCTGGAAGAGCTTGTGACTCTTGGTCTCAGGGCTATGAGTTCAAGCCCCATATTGGGTGTAAAGATTACATTAAAAAAAAAAAAAACCCACATTGGGGAAAAAAAAAGTCTAAAGGGAATAAGCAAAGTTATAATTATCATGTTTCAGTGATGGAATTATGAATATTGTTTCCATTTTTAAATATGTGATCTTAAGTTATTTCTCTAATTATAAAGAAACAAAATACATACATCTAAAGAATTTTAGTGGTAATCAAGTGAGATTCGATGACAGAACAAAAAGGGTACTAGACTAAATGGGGAGGGGGGGAGATGTTATTTGCCAAAGCCACAAGTTTCTATCATCCCAGAAAATCATCTTCCCCATTAGCAGCACTGGGCATGCTCCCTTAGAATCTCCCCTACATCCCAACACATACTGAGCTCTTCACTACACACAGTGGAGTTCAGCAAAATATTACCATAATGTACACAAAGAAGAGGTTTTGTCATACTAAAGAAATTATCCTATTCCAGTAACTTAACTCCTAGAAATGAAATTTAAGATGAATCCTATGCTTTTGCCACATTCCATCCTAAAACAGAATTCTAACGAGTTTCCTCTTTCCCTAACACAGCAGGACTATGTTTATGGAGAAAGTTAGTCTCACATGAATAGATAACTCAGGAGTCCATATTCATGTCATTCCTTAAACCAAGAGAAATCAAAAAGTAAACAGACAAATGGTGAAAACAAACTAAACTTCTCAAACACTGAGGTTCTGTTTAACACTAGAATGTTTGTTCAAAGATTATTAAATTTGCTAGTGGGGCAAGGATTTGACAGCAGAAAACAAGTTCATTACACTGAGAATACAGTATTAGAAGTTGTCAATAGCAGGGCACCTCGCTGGTTCAGTTGGTAGAGCATATGATGCTTGATCTCGGGGTTGTAAGTTCAAGCCCCACGTTGGATACAGAGACTACTTTAAAAAAAAAAATCTTAAAAAAAAAAAGTTGTCAACGGTACTGTTGTACATCAAATAAGGAAAAATCCAATAAATCTCATTCCAGATGCCAATTATTCATATAATTTTTCTATGAGTGGACTCTATTTTTATATATATATTATTTTTTTCTTAAATTAATAAAGTCTTTTTTTAAAGAGGATTCCTGAGCATATTGAGTACAGCCCTAGAAGAATGGTGGGAAGGATGAAGCACCACCATGTGGTCAACAAATACCAACTGAATGCCAATGACCTTTGGGCATTTTGTGAATAGTGATGGCCACAAAGAATAAGACCGATAACAGACAGCACGTCTCCTGACTTCACGATGCTAAGAGCAGGAAGATTCTTTCATTCAGTCAGTCACCGAACACTTACTGAGTGCCTCCTGTGTGTCAGGCATCACGGGAAAGGCTGGAGAAACATGGTCAGCTTAAAAAAAGATTGAAAATCGGTCACTGTGAAGTTAGTAATTTAAGTAGAAAGGTGGCCTTCATCAAAAAATGAGATAAGTGATTGTAAAATCACAACCCTGTGAGGTGCTGAGAGGGCAGATGACAGGTAAGCACAGTCGGCAAAGGGAACCGAGGCCAGGGATGACGGGAAGACCACACTGAGTGGTCAGAGGAGGCTTTACAGAGCGGGTAACGGTGGAGCGGGTAACGGCGGAGCGGGTAACGGTGGAGCGGGTAACGGCGGAGCGACGTGGGGGATGAGTGTACGGGAAGGGGCGCGTTCCAAAAAAAGGCATCTGTGTACTGGGGGGATGACAAGCAGTTCAGGGGGATGGGAAAATTAAAATGATATGGCAAGAAATGGTGCTGGACAGGCAGACAAAGTCCAGGTATTAGGAAGGGACTTCAATTCGGTAAGGCTTTTTATTGTGTTTGGTATTTTTTCTTTTTAACAAGAGAATCAAGGACATATCTTTTGCACTAAGGTGAAAAGTTACAGAGACATGACGAAATTTCAGCAGCAATGGGTCCAGAATGTTGAGGAGAGATAGTCAGAAGTGTAACACAGCTTGTAAGTAACACAGAAAGAGCGAATCAAATGTGGACCAAGTATATGTTTCAACAGCCAAAGATGTTCTTTTGTACGAGCTTACCCCTATGATACTCAGTCCTTTAAGGTAGTCCTGCCGAGGCTGGGCTTGAGGAACACAGCCAGCGAGCACTATCTTCTTGTTCTCCTCTTGAGCTTTTCTGAAAGATTGAAGAGAAAACAGTGTGATTCTTTTGCTCGCAAGTGCACCCTTGGAAACTGATGTTAATACATGTAAAGCATTCAAATCCTAACAAGCCCTTCTACTATGAAACTGGATTTTCTTACGACTGCTGAAAGAAAACCTATTATAATAAGACTCCTGCACTGCACATCTATTGGTCATACCATTAGAGAATACAACAGCCATCCAACCTGATCATGTCTTTTGTTATTGTCCCATTACAAAACCAAAAAACTTACTTATACAGAATTCTCAAGGACATAAATTATGCTTAAAAACCACTTTCTATTGAAGGACATCTTGGCTCCTTCCACAGTTTGGCTACTGGGGATAAAGAATATGTGGTTCATACATACAATGGAATATTAATCAGCCATCAGAAAGGATGAATAGCTACCATTTGCATCAAGATGGAACTGGAGGGGATTATGCTAAGTGAAATAAGTCAAGCAGAGAAAGTCAATTATCATATGGTTTCACTTATTTGTGGAACATAAGGAATAGAGTGGAGGACCACAGGGGAAGGGAGGGAAAACTGAACGGGAAGAAATCAGAGGAGACAAACCATGGGAGACTCTGGACTCTGGGAAACAAACTGAGGGTTGCTGAAGGGAGGGGGTGGGGCACGGGGTAACAGGGTGATGGGTATTAAGGAGGGCACGTGTGATGATGAGCACTGGGTGTTATATGCAACTAATGAACCGTTGAACACTACATCAAAAACTAATGATGTATTATATGTTGGCTAACTGAACATAATAAAAAAAAAAAAGCCACTTTCTAGACAGACAAGTTAGCCATTCAAATAAGTTATTTTAAATATTAATGAAAATGTACCTAAAACTCATTCTATGACTTCCCAGTGTTCTGACCAACATAAAAGTAAAATATACTTAAAAAAAAAAAAAACTGAACAAAGTTTAAAAAATAGAAGGTATAATACCCCTCTATCCTGGGAATTCACACATCTCCCCAGTTTTGCTCCCCAGAGACTTATGCTTAAGCTTATAGGGTGCTTATGCTAACTTCCAGCCCAGCCCTCACATGTGCAAGCATATTGTGTAACTAGACCTGTGTTCAGTACTTATAAAGATGAAACTACATCTTGTTTTACAAACACAACTTGTATCTTTTCTTTCACATCTTTACCTAAAGATCAATCTCATCCTTTTTACCCATTACAATGTGGATATACTATAACTTAACTATTTCTTGTTCTTTTTTTTTTTTTTAAGATTTTATTTATTTATTTGACAGAGAGAGACAGCGACAGCAGGAACACAAGCAGGGGGAGTGGGAGAGGGAGAAGCAGGCTTCCTGCCGAGCAGGGAGCCCAATGTGGGGCTCGATCCCAGGACCCTGGGATCATGACCTGAGCCGAAGGCAGACGCTTAATGACTGAGCCACCCAGGCGCCCTTAACTATTCTTGTTCTAATCAGCATTTAGGTTGTTTCCAATCTTTCACTATTACAGATGATTTTACAATGAGCATGCATATACATACAACATATACATGTATGTATAAATATATACATATGTACATATATATGTGGATAGACAGGTATCTTTGAGCATTTGATAAAGTGTTTCTGGATTATGGAAACCTAGATGTGAAATCTATGCTAAGATGTCTAATTATTTCCCTAGATAAATGCTAAGAAGTAGAAATGCTGATTCAAAGGTATACAGGTCTGGTTATTTAGCATGTCTTTACTTAGGAGGGGTTGGGATATATTTTAGGCACTACTCATTCATCTGGCATACATGTATACAGTAAACACTGACTCCATGCTAGAAGACAGTGGTCAACCAAGCAGAGCTGATATCTTTTTCTAGAAACTATTCACATCCTTTGCCCATTTTAAAATGAAATTTTCAAGTCTTCAATTCTTTTTCAAGTATACGGGTTTTGGGGTACAGTCATGCTTTGTTTCCTTTTTTGTTTGTTTTTCTGGATACTCGGTACTAGGCTTTATGCACCAACTGTGTTCCTGGCCCCACTGGCAATCTTTACCTTTCCAAAATCAATTGAGGAAGTTAAGGGTATCAGCAGCCCAGTTTCAGGACATGTAACTTTTAGAACACACCACTATGAAGTAAAAAGTCTCTACAACTGGCACTCTTGTTTTTGCAACCTTTTCAAGAGTACGAACTCAGAACTGGAGGCCAAAAAAACCCCTGGGATTAACAGAACTAGCTATTTGTGATCGACAGCCACATCAAAACCTTCTGGAAAGTATGCAGAGAGTGACTAAATGAATAAGTAGAGAATAAAATATTCTCAACATCATCCGTAAGTAGAGAATAAAATACTATTTTAACATCATTTCAATAACTTATTAGAGAGCTTTGGTATAATTTTTCCATTTGGAATCCTGGGGAAAAAAAACTTGTTAATGGAATAAAAAAAAAAAATCTGAGTTTGATAGATTGCTTAACATATCCAAGAGAATTACTGCCTGGCTCTGCCACCTGGTTTTACTTTTTTATCAGTGCCGTGCACATCATTGCACACAAATAGCTTTCTTTTGGTAAATGTGAAATACCTTATCAGACAACAACAACAAAAATTTTTCCATTTACATTAACAGTCTGTATGAGGAAGTAACATCCGGTTTCCTCAAGAATTTTAGCTATAACACCAACAATCACAGTAAACATCCAAGGGAGTCTGTAAAGTCACCAATAATTACATTCAAATTAAAGGCCTGCCTCCTATAATGTGACTCAATTACTTAATTATTAAGCACATCTAAGACATGATGTTGAGAGCTTAAGGGAACACAGTAAAGAAGAAGACATGCACCTTGTACCCAACAAGCTTATGGTTTATAATGGATGAGATGTAAAAGAACATCAACAACACAGCAGCAAATAAAATGCCGCTAGTGACAGAAAGATACACAGGCAACATATATATCAGGGAGAAGAAAGGAATATGCAGACAGAAAAAGATAGTACAAGGCTTCCAAACAAACTCCTACAAGGTGGAACTCAGGGGCAGAGAAAGCCCCAGGCAGCTATTCCAGCATGAACAAAGACAAGAAGGGAGGGGAGGGGGAACGTACTGCAGCACAGAATTCCTGTTTAGGGAGACCAGTAAAGCTGCTATTACGGAAGGAGACTTAAGAAAGAGGCTAGCGAGTTTCTATTTAGGTTCGGGGGCGATGGGGAAGTGTTTGGTGGCAGTGTGGACATAGAGTAGAACCAAATTTTAAGGATATGACATTGGTGGCAAGATATAAAATGAAACACAAGGGGAAAAGAAATCAAGAGGTGAGGAAATTAATACTCTAGGCAAAAGGATGTGATGACTGAATGCATGTGGAATAACCAAAAAAAAAGAAAGATTAAAGGAAAGGAAATTAGTTTTCTTGCTAGAATATACCTGAGGGAAAACCCCAAGGAGTAATCAAAGGTCTGAGAGGGACCAGCAAACATCTTATTTAAAGAGCTACATACTAAACAGCTTAGGCTTTGCTACTCACAGGTCCTCTGCTGGAAGAGTCTTAACTCTGCCACTTTAATGCAAAATCAATCATACATCATACTCACGTGTGTGTGTGTGTGTGTGTGTGTGTGTGTGTGTGTGTGTTCCAATAAAGCTTCATTTACAAAAACAGGCAGCAGGTCACATTTGGCTCAAAGAAGCAGCTGGCTGAGTACTGAGATAGAAGGCAACAAATTCACAAAGGACACACTAAACCTGAGGTTCCACTAATGCCCATCAAGTTTCTGGACATTCAAGTCACCAGCTGGGAATGAAGCTGGGGGAAGATTTTCAAAATGCATTCTAATGTGACAGTTGAAAACAGTAGATAGAACAGACCATAAAGGTGTGGAGACAATCCAATTGAGTACAAAACTTTAAGGCCCTTTAGAGATGTAGAAACACTGCCACAGAATAAAAATGTTAGTGTGGAAAACAAAAAGGAGGTAATATCACCACCGACAACCATACTTTAACAACAACCATGGTTAGCACTTACACAGCACTTCATCAAGTTAACCATTGCATTGTTAGCTATATTTGAAAACAGTGCAGCCAATACGTGTAACAATCCAGGGAAAATGTTCTGGTGACATTATAAACACTAAATCAGGTCATAAAACAGTCCAAAACTGATTTTAAGGCAGTAAGCAGAACACCAGAAAATTAAGAGGAAAAGTTGGAAATAGAGATGCTTGAGTAAGTAACTTATTTAGAATACTATTTCATACTTTTACTGAATTTGGATTTAAAATGCTAGGGTAGATCAGAACTATAATCAAAGCAAGAATCACAGCCTCGTTGTGGAATACTAATGCCATGTTTTATATGTGATCAAAGAAAGTAGCACAAGTTTTAACACCAACTCTCCAAGTCCCTCTGGTTCCAAACATTCCCCTCTTACATCCTGTTCTTTTTGTCTAGTGAGCTTTGTTCAGGTTAATAAAAGCCTGTAAAACAATTTCTTTAGAAAAAAACCCAGCACAGACATATTTTTAAAAGCTTTATCCTTCAAAATATGAATGCTGGTAACAAAAATACCTTAAGAAACTTTAAAGTAGCATGAATTTCTATGTCCTCATTTTAGATAGCCTTGAAATGTTAATTAAAACAAAAATTACATGTAAAGTTAATTCAATATAATCATTCTTATTTTCTTGAAACATATTTCTAAATTAGAGACACACCCTTGACTAGAGGACTAACTAGTAATGCGGAAAATATAAAGAAACCTTTCTCTCTTTTCTGCCAACTACTAAATACAAAGAAATAATTTGTACAGAATCTTAAAATTCACAGAAGCATAGAAAATAAAGATGATATAATATCATTTGCTTTATTTCATAAAAGAGAAAGTTGAGGAGCACCTGGGTGGCTCAGTTGGTTAAGCATCTGCCTTCGGCTCAGGTCATGATTTTGGGGTCCTGGGATTGAGCCCCCACATAGGGCTCCCTACTCAGCAGGGAGTCTGCTCCTCCCTCTCCCTCTGCTCCTCCCCATCTCGCTCGTACTCTCTCTCTCAAATAAATAAATAAAATCTTAAAAAAGAGAGAGAGAGAAAATCGAGATTCAAGAAGCTATAGTAATTGTGGCCCAAAGAGTTAGTGCTGGAGCTGGGATGGACAACCAAGATTCTCTGTTCCTTGAAGATGGATCTCAGGACATAAATCAAACTTGGGTTTTGATCATGTAATAAAAATGAGAACAAACATTTCTTGATTAAAACCACACAGAAATTTATAGGGACTACAATATATCGAATATCTTCAAAGTCGAAACACAGTATTTGACAGTTCCTGTTTTCCTGAGTTTTGTGCACAGTCTAAGAGCGGAGTAATAAACTCCTGTATTTATCAAGAAAAACACAGTTCTCTAACAAGTAGTGGGTTGGGAGCAAATGTTGCTTCTCTCTCCATGTTCTTTTCTCCTATTCCTTACATCCTTCCTGCAACTTGATGCTTAATCAATATAAAAACATTCATAATAATGAGTAGGTCTTCACCCAAAGTTTTCTTTCATGAAAAAGTATTTCTTAAATATATATCTGACTTTTACATTCCTTTTGGTGGGGGGAAGAGGCAGAAAGAGAAGGGGAGAGGGAGGGAGAATCTTAAGCAGGATCCATGCCCAGCACAGAGCCCGAAATAGGGCTCGAGCTCAGGACTCTGAGATCGTGACCTGAGCCAAAATGAAGAGTTGGACGCTTAACCAACTGAGCCACCCAGGTGTCCTTAATTTTTACATTTCTAAATGCATACTGATATAATCATAAAAACCCCTCCTCACAACAGCACTAAAAAGAGAGCCAAATTAATCTGTTTCTGTACAAAGCAAGCCCAGTCTTCACTACTCTGCATGTGAGTATTCTCTGTGCTTAAATATTCAAGGAAGAGAATATCTATTTTAAGTGTTCACAGTTAGGCAACGGTTAGGTGAATCACATAAAAATATCTCAGCAACTAAGGATCTATGTGTGTGATAAACTTCAATAACACAACGCCTTTTCTAATTTTGAAACAAGCAGCTGAGGAAGCCGTAATCTGTAGCAATGCCACTGTCTACCTACGTAACTACTGTCAGGACTTGGACAGCTGGGCTCGAGGCTGCCAAAAGCTGAAAATAAAGTTACTCTAAGACTTGATGGGATTTATCAATCTGAAGAAAACCATCCAAACATGTATTCAAATATGTAACTGGGGATATCTGCCAACATTCAAATCCAAAGTAACTGGGGTATAATATCAGGATCTCAAGACCCAATTGTATTTTCACTAAACAAAAACTGCAACAGGGCGCCTGGGTGGCTCAGTTGGTTAAGCGACTGCCTTCTGCTCGGGTTATGATCCTGGAGTCCCGCATCGGGCTCCCTGCTCGGCGGGGAGTCTGCTTCTCCCTCCGACCCTCTTCCCTCTCGTGCTTTCTATCTCTCATTCCCTCTCTCAAATAAATAAATAAAATTAAAAAAAAAAAAAACTAGAACATAATTGCACATTTTATGCCCCATGAGAAAGAATGTTACTGAAAGGGGAGTAGTCCTCACTACACCCAGAGGAGTCCAAAGGGTAAATAAACATTTCTCACCATCTGTAACAGTGACAAGCAGAGTAGGTACCGTACCCGAGGCAGATGATCACAGACAGAGCAGTCATTTCTTCATAGTGAATCCAGGCACAACAAACTACCACACCCCGATGAACTGGCCATACAAAACCAGTCAAGAAATTCCCACTTGAGTTCAGGTCCAGTGAGTTTCCTTTATTATGCTTACTGCCAGTACAAGTTCCTGGGCTCACTGCTAAGAACTTTTGTCTGTCGATAAAGTCAGTAATTCAGCATTTTGTTTCTTCATTCTATCACTCCTTCACTCACCACATGCCAGACACAAGGAAAAAGAAAGATAAAACGATAGTCCCTGATCTCCAGCGGTTCACGGTCTAGTGAGAAGAGGAGGAAATGGGCTTGAGAGCCCAGGTTCTTTTGCATGAAGGGGAAGACCGGAGGTCTGGGGGTGGCAAGGAGAGCTGCGAGGAGCCCTGTGGGAGAATCAGCACGCATCCCTGCGAAGAGACTCCAGGGACCTGGCTGTGAAGGACAGACGGCCTTCTCTGCAAGCAGCGCTGTGTAACCCTGACACCCAATGAGGTCCCTGAGGGACACGGTCAGGGATATAGAGGAGGCTGAGCAAAGGGGACTGAGGTCTTCCTCCTTCTCGTCCACTACAACCTGTTAGTGTGCTTGAATGTGCTTCGTGTATCAAAGATCTATGAAAGATTTTGTTTGAAGAAAGGATTCTGTGACTTTAAATTAAGGGGGGAAAAAAGGTGAGCATAGGACACAGACTTTTTCTCAGCTCCACTGAGGTATAACTACCAAGGGCACGGACTTTTGTTAAGAAGCTAAAGGTATAAAGAAAGTTGGATCATTACAGAAAAATGGAATTTCAATAGAAGTGTAAACAAGTTTTAAAAAGAAGCTGCAAGAGAAAAGTGATAGCGGGTAGAGGGGTGAGACCAAAGACAGGAGCGATGGGAGGAAGCAGAAGGAAATCAGAAAATGCGTGATGTGCTCACACACTGGGCAGAGGCCAAGAAAGAGCACAGGAAGAAAGCGCCAGGTAGGCCTAACGAGCCTCATGGCGCCAAACGGAATCAAGAGGTTTCTCTCTGAATCCTGCCAGGGTAGCTGCTAAAAGTCACTCTCTCTGGAAGTCAGGAAATTAGCATTTCCTCAGAAATGGGGGGTCCCAGGGGAAGTCCTTCTAATTCTGCTCTTGACCATGGTTAGATAGGCCTACATAAGAAGCTGAATTAGTGAGACTGGTTATTATGAATTCGGTCCCCGGGCCCATCTAACTCTAGGTCAGTCCACAAAAAGCAAGTTTCTGTATCTGCAAAACTAAGGATCATACCCTGAAATACAATGATAACGCCTAGTTATGCCACATGGAAAGGCAGCTTGACATGACATATTTTTCCATTGCTCTAAAACTGAAACCTCAATCCCACAAGACAATTAAGCAGCCATACATACTATCTGGTTTCTAAAGCTAGTGGCTTGAAGGTTATCATCAGAAGAACTGAAAGCCACAGGTTGTTCTCTGACTCAGAAATTCAGCATCAAGACACTTGGGCAAGTTAATGGTAAATCAATGAATAACAAGTCCATCCTCCCAGATGCTTTTCCAAAACTCCTAGAATTATTCTTACTACATCCTGTTCTCTTATCCTCGGGCCACGGGCAAACCCCACTCACTGGACCTCAGGAGGATGCCCAGGTTCCAACCACTTTTCACCACCTCACGCTTATCACCCTGCTCGAAGCCAGCAACATTTCTCCCCTGCGTCCTTCTACCTTTGTCCCCTGATCATTTACTCTCAACACTACAGTCAGAGGGATCTCTGTAAAATGTAAGCCAGAACAAAGCACCCCTCTCCTCAGAATTTTCCTGTGGCTCATTATCTCACAAGGATTAAAAGGCAAAGTTCTTCAAAATGGCCGACAAGGCTCTGCCCCCCCACAGCCCTCCTCCCCTCTCCCCTGTGATGTCTACTACCCTTTCCCCACTTGCTCTGTTCCAGCCATGCAGGCCTCCTGAGTCTTCCACTGCTGTGCAGAAGCCCACGTGGTCCTCCCTTGCTCCGCCAGGTCCTTCACCTTCACCAACCCTGTGGCCCACCACAGCACCACCACTGCTCCCTTCACTGCTTGCCTCCTCACACCACCTCTCACCTTCTCCTATTTTTTAAATAGTGTGTTCCCCTATATGCCCCTCCACAAAGTGTGACTGTCATAAGACAGGGATTTGGGTGTATGTTTTCTTAAAGAAGTATTTCCAGACTTAGAACAGAACCTGGTAGGGACGCCTGGGTGACTCAGTTGGTTAAGCGTCTGCCTTCGGCTCAGGTCATGATCCCAGGGTCCTGGGATCGAGCCCCGCATCAGGCTCCTTGCTCAGCGGGGAAACTGCTTCTCCCTCTGCCTGCCGCCCCACCCACTTGTGCTCTCCTGCTCTCTCTCTGACAAATTAAATCTTAAAAAAAAAAAAAAAAGGAGGAAGAAGAAGAAGAAGGACAACAACAACAACAGAACCTGGTATATTGTAGTAGCAAGAAGAGGGGAGGCACTAGAAGTCCAGCCACGGAGGAGTCCAACCACTCTGACAGAGGCGTATAAAGGAACAGCACAGTCACCTGAGAAACACAGTAGCAAAGTGACTGAGAGCCCAGACTCTGAAGCCAGACCCTAGGTTCTAATGCTGGCTCTGTTTACTGTGTAACTGCACATGAATTACTTAACCTCTCTGAGCTATAGTTTCTTCACTTGTTATAGAAGTTCTTACCTCATGAAGTTGTTAGACTTAAATGAAAAGCACTTTAGAAAGTGCTGGCACACAGTAAGAAAGTTATAAACACTCACTCTTATCTGAGAGCATTATGAAGATCTACCAGGCCTGACGTGGACAGATGGCGACATTACACGGTTATGAGAAACACCAACTTAAAGAACAGGATGGAAAATATGTCCCACTTATACAGAGAAGATTAAGAAGGCATACGCACAGAATAAATCCTGAAAGGAAATGTCCTAACCGGTAAACAACAACCACCTCTGTTGGAGAAGGAATGAAGAAAACAAAGACTGTGTTAAAAGCTTGCCACTACAACAGGGCAGGGGAAGAACTGCCCAGCATCCGGACCAGCTCCTGGGAAGGCGTCATCCCAGGATGAATGCCTGTCGAGGCGGCCATTCGCGGCGTGTTCCTCATTACACACTTTCCTAACTTGCCCTGGGTCCCCTCAAAGAGCTCCCCAACATTTGTAGAGCTCCTCCTACACAGGACAACTGCCCAGTAAAACAGATTTTACCCAAATGGTCCACATTTCCTAGAGTATCACAAGTGGTGATATGGCTTCTGCTTTACTCCCCCAGAAACAGGGAGCTCAGTACTTCACAGTTTCCTGTGTAATCACTGACACTTGTTTTTGCCCATTAGTTTTTTTTTAAGATTTTATTTATTTATTTGACAGAGAGAGACACAGTGAGAGAGGGAACACAAGCAGGAGGAGTGACAGAGGGAGAAGCAGGCTCCCCGCCAAGCAGGGAGCCCGATGCAGGGCTTGATCCCAGGACCCTGGGATCATGACCTGAGCCGAAGGCAGACACTTAACCGACTGAGCCACCCAGGTGCCCCCCTTTAGTTCTTATTGGTAAAGTTCACCTCGAGATAGCTTCTACTTATTTGCCCAAATTTGCCCTCAAAGCCTATCCCCTACACTGGCCTACATCCCAAACCATGTTTGGTCAAAACAATATGTAACCGTTGTAAAGGAAATGTCTCTAAAATATTTGTATGGCAGGCTCACATTTCCTATTTCACAAAATATGGTGCATCTAATTGAACCTGTAGTTGATTCCCTTAACCACTGCAGATACAGAATTTTCACATCTGTAAGAGACACCCAAAACTTTCTAGCCCTGTGATTTCATTTTGTAAAAGAGAAAATGGAGGATCAGAAAGATGAAATAGTGGGGCGCCTGGGTGGCTCAGTTGGTTAAGCATCTGCCTTAGGCTCAAGTCATGATCCCAGGGTCTTGGGATCGAGCCCCGTATCGGGCTCCCTGCTCAGTGGGAAGCCTGCTTCCACTCCTCCCACTCCCCCTGCTTGTGTTCCCCTCTCTGTCAAATAAATAAATAAAATCTTTAAAAAAGAAAGAAAGAAAGATGAAATAGCTTGCCCAAGGTCAAAGTAAAGACAGGACTGACAGTCATCCATCACTGCCCTTTACTTCAACATAATGATGTCCGTACCAGGGGTTACCGAGGATCTGTAAGGCTGTGTGGCCCCATAATAAATAACCTTAGGAAGCCATACAGATGGATTCTTCTCTTTTGTCGGCTCTTACCTCTCAACATGTCATTTCTAACTTGTCTACTCAACTCTCCCACCACCACTTCTAACTGTCATGCAATGAATTTATGAAACTTCTAGAGTAAATGAGGACCAATCAACAACCTCTTTTTATACATGATTTTCACAAATTCATTAGTGAAATATTTTGTGCCTATTATGTATACAGTATATGCTCAGAAGCTTGTCAGATATCAAGAGGAATTTCTGGGCGCCTGGGTGGCTCAGTTGGTTGGGCGACTGCCTTCGGCTCGGGTCATGATCCTGGAGTCCCGGGATCGAGTCCCGCATCGGGCTCCCTGCTCAGCGGGGAGTCTGTTTCTCCCTCTGACCCTCTGACCCTCTTCCTTCTCGTGCTATCTCTCATTCTCTGTCTCTCAAATGGATAAATAAAATCTTAAAAAAAAAAAAAAAAGAGGAATTTCTGTTTCAAGAAATACACATGAAGTTGAAAAGAACAAAAAAAACCCCTGAAATATGCAAACTGAACAGAAATACAGACAGACATTTAAGTACAAGGCTGGTATACTAATAAGTACAAATAAATTTACAGACTTTTTATAATCTTAAAAAAGTGGCCACCAAAATTTTTAATCAAAGAAATCACCAATTGAAAAGGGGGGGTGGGATATTCCAGATGCATATATACAATTGTATATAAATCATACACATGTAGTACTATACTAATATGTTGTATACATTATAAAACATAACATAATATTGAGATTTCTGTAATGAATTACTGAAGAAAATTAGTGTTCTAAGTTCAAACAGGGAGAAATTACTGCAGGCTCAAATAAAGGATTAGCAAGCCTCCTAAACTCTGGTGTAATGCTAACAGTCACCTAGAACCTTTAGTCACTGAAGAGGACCAGAATATGCCACCACAAAATATAGCACTTTGGTAGGAAGATTATTTTGAGGTGAAGGAAATTAATAAACAGCAGGCTAAGGAAAAGAGACCCCCTCCCCAATTAGGCTAAGAGAAGGATGTAAATTTCCACTTGTAAAGGAAATTCCCCACCCCCCCACCAGGAAAAGAGAAGTACTCCAGAGACAACTCAGACTGCCTGACCCTTCACACATCACCAACCCTACTACACAACCCTGATTTACCATGCATTTCCTAATCACATTACCGTTCATCTCCCTCTCCCCAAGATACCCCAAACCCTTTCTCCTTTATCTAAACTCTTCTCTACTCCTTATCACCTTTGTTAAGATGGTATATTATCTCCAAATTCCAGCCTCCTGCTTGAGTCATATTTCTTTATGAATAACCGTGGATACCTAAATCTGCTTTTTTTCCCCTGTTAATGCATCTTTTATCAGATTGATTCCCAGGCGCTAGTCGATGAACCTAAGACGGTAAACACAATGAGGGGATTTTTTTTTCCCTCCCCTATATTATGAAGTTTAAGGTTCTGTGTAACTTCTGTGTAACTTTTGGATCCAAGGAAAAGTAAGAGGAGTGAGGCCCATGAAAATCTGACCACTGGATAGAGGATACCTCACCACCTTTAAAACTGCGTTTAAGACTTGCCCAGCACTTACCATTTAGATCAATCATTTCCTTCTTCCTAGGCTAATTAAAGTAAGTAAAACACTCCTTTCTTAAAAGGATTAACACAAAAAATAACCTAAGGTTCTGACAGATATATTCCTATTATGGAGAATTCATTTCATAAAATGAAAAGTAAATCTGTAATTAGTTCACCCCCCCCCCACCAAGATCAATATCCTGACACTCTCTTCATAGCAAACACTTTAGAAGGTAATATCCTTGGACGGAGCAAAGAAACAGAGGAATGAAAAAGGTTAAGAAAGGAATCTCAAGAGTCTATGAATATATCAGAAGACCTTAATAAAGTGACATTAAGAAGAGACACCCTGATCAGCTCTTATATTTATTCAATTCACTGTCCAATTTGCACATCTCACTGTACTTTAATTATCACATTTACCAAGAAAGACTAAAATTAAATTACAACCAGAATCTACATATTTTGAGGAAGGAACGAGGGAAATACATACTTCAGGTTCCAACTACAAACTGAATTAAAGGGATCAAAGTTTGGAAGGAAAATGCGCAGTTGGCTTTATTTCTAATCCATCCTAAATGCCCCTTGAGCAGGAGTACCATTAGATCCCATTCTGGTTTCTGGGGGAGACCCACCTGCATTTAGAATAGGCTTATACGGTCTGAATAAAAAGTTATTAGAAACTTATAAACAGTTCTTAAACAAGATTTCCAAGTTCTTTATGCCTTTTTCAAAGCCACTCTTCCAAAGAGGCATTAATATAAAAGCTGATCCCCTGGAGGGAGTAACAGAAAAGCACTTTGTTATTTAAAATCATACAATAAAAAGGGCGCCCAAGGAAAAGTAAGAGTTGTCTCCTACAGTCATGGAATCCCCGCCTACAGGACGAGGCAACAAACTTCCTTCGAAACTGCCTTAACTGGGCTTTGGCAAGCTTTAACTCT
The DNA here is from genome assembly GCF_003265705.2 of Callorhinus ursinus. NCBI lineage: Eukaryota > Metazoa > Chordata > Mammalia > Carnivora > Otariidae > Callorhinus > Callorhinus ursinus. Next base: position 20,334,633 of record NW_027397088.1, on the reverse strand, counting down.
GGCATGATCAAGAAGTTTCACTGGAGGGGCAAGAGGCAAAGAATATGAATATCTCAGGGCACTATCAACAATTCATTTTTAACATATTCTAGGTAAACTACCTAATTCAGAAAAATCACTGTCCTAAATTCTCTGTCCTGTTCCTTTGACAAACGATTCATAACGTTCAGCACTGATCGACTGTACTGTAGTTCTTACAACAGACACATCTCCCTATGCAGGACTATGAGCTCCTTGAGGGCAACGCCAGGATGTGATTCACATTACACACCTCAGAATACATTTTCAGAAGACTTCTTAAAATTTAATAAATGAAAGAAAAGCTAAGACTAGGAAATAATGCTAGGGTCAATCATTAACTAAAGTTGTGATTAACAAGCCATGCTTTGGTCTCTTTCTTTCTTTTTCGTTTTTTTAAAGATTTTATTTATCTGAAAGAGGGAGAGAACAAGCAAGGGGAGCAGCAGAGGGAGAGGGAGAAGCAGGCTCTCCACTGAGCAGGGAGCCTAATGCGAGACTCGATCCCAGGACCCTGGGATCATGACCTGAGCCGAAGGCAGACGCTGCACTGACTGAGCCACCCAGGCGCCCCCAGGGTTCTTATAATTTAATAAAGCCACCATTAAACAGGAATCTATCTTTTTCATCATCAGAAAGAGATGATCCAATGAGATAAACTAACAACATGTGATTAGTGTCAACACCATTTAACTAAATTTGAATTTTATGGTAAATCCTAGCAGGATTTTCACTCTCACAGATCAAATAAACAGTTTATAAGAATTACTATCATGGGGGGGCGGAGGAAGATGGCGGAGGAGTAGGAGACCTAGATTTCGTCTGGTCTCAGGAATTCAGCTGAATAGGGATCAAACCATTCTGAACACCTACGAACTCAACAGGAGATCAAAGAGGAGAGTAGCAACAACTCTCTGAACAGAGAAGCAACCACTTACTGGAAGGTAGGACGTGCGGAGAAGTGAATCCGAGGCGATATTCGGGAGGATAGATGGCGGGGGAGGGGGCCTCCGCCGGCCGCTGCTGGCAAGTGCTAGAGCCGCGGAGCACAAAATCGGACCTTTTAGAAGCTGGCTCTGCGGAGGGACGTCGCTGCAGTGGCTAAGCGGGGGGTGGAACCCTCGCGGGACAGTGGGGTCTCAGGACCCTCGGGGTCACAGAAAAACCGGGGGTGCCTGAGTGTGGCAGAGCTCCCAGGGATCGGAGCGGGGAAGCCGGCTGCAGAGATGGAGCCGAGGCGCGGGCTCTCAGCTCAGGGTTGCCATAAACTGTGATCCGCGGCCCAGTCGGGCCACTGCTCCTGCAGCAGGGACCCAACAAGCGGCAAATCCGGGAGACTCCCCTTCCTTCCCGGGGAGGAGCGGCGTGGGAGCACACCGCAGGGATCTGCTGGGTTTGGAGACTCCACACGGGGTCGGGTGCCAGAGATAGAAACGCTCGGTCACAGGCCGGGTGAGCACGGAGTGCGGCCGGAGACCAGGGACAAGGGAGTGACGGCTTTTCTCTGGGGGCGCACTGAGGAGCGGGGCCCCGAGTTCTCAGCTCCTCCGGGCGGAGATTGGGAGGCCACCATTTTTGCCCTGGTCCTCCAAGGCTGTACGGAGAGCTTGCAGGGAACAAAAGCTCCTGAGAGCAAACCCGAGCACCTTGCTTAGCCCGGACCGACAAGGGCGGGGCAATTCAGACTCCCGCAAAGACATTTGGAAACCACAGCAACAGGCCTCTCCCCCAGAAGATCAGCATGAACAGCAGCAAGCCAAGATCAAGTTTACCGATCAAGGAGAACTGGAGAAATCCAGCGCTAGGGGAATACTGCACATAGAATTCATGGCTTTTTTTTACCATGATTCATTAGTTCATCAAAGTTAATTTTTGTTAACTGTTTTTTTTTCTTTTTCTTTTTCCCTTTTTCAAACAACATCTTATCAATCTCTTTTTAAAAAAAAAAACATTTTTTATTTTTCATTTTTAGAGTCATATTTTATCCCTTCATAGTAGTTACCGTTATTTTTGGCATATATATATATAAGTTGTTCTCTCTTTAAACTTTTGAGATACAGTTTCTTCTAACAGATAAAAGTATACCCTAAATCACTAGTGTATGGTTCTGTTCTAGTCTCCTGCCTGATCACATTCTCTCCATTTTTTTTTTTAATCTTCTTTCTTTTTTCAAAGAACTTCTTATCTTATCAAGTCCTTTTATAAAATCTTTTATAATTTTCATCTTTACAGTCATCTTCTATCCCTTCATTGTATCAACCCTTATTTTGTACATATATGTCTTTCCTCCTTTAAAATTTTAGGAGGCACTTTTTTCTAACAGACCAAAATACGCCCAAAATCTAGTGTGTGGCACTGATCTATGCACTAGCCTGATCATATTTGATCACATTCTGCTTTTTTTGTATTGTTCTGTTTTTATTTTTATTTTTTTTCTTTTCTTTTCTTTTTTTTCTCTTTTTTCTTTCTTTCCCTTTCTTTTCCCCTGGTTTCAGGTCTTTTCTGATTTGTATACAGTATATTTGCTGGGGACGTTGTAAACCTGTTAGCATTTTGTTCTCTCATTCATCTATTCTCCTCTGGACAAAATGACAACACGAAAAAAATCACCTCAGCAAAAAGAACAAGAGGTAGTACCGTCAGCCAGGGACCTACTCAATACGGACATTAGTACAATGTCAGACCTAGAGTTCAGAATCATGACTTTAAAGATACTAGCTGGGCTTTGAAAAAGAGTGGAAGTTATTAGAGAAACCCTTTCTGGAGAAATAAAAGAACTAAAATCTAACCAAGTCGAAATCAAAAAGGCTATTGATGAGGTGCAATCAAAAATGGGGGCACTAACTGCTAGGATAAATGAGGCAGAAGAGAGAATCAGTGATATAGAAGACCAAATGATGGAAAATAAAGAGGCTGAGAAAAAGAGGTAGAAACAACTACAGGATCACGAGGGCAGAATTCGAGAGCTAAGTGATTCGATAAGACGAAACAACATTAGAATAATTGGGATCCCAGAAGAAGAAGAAAGAGAGAGAGGGGCAGAAGGTATATTGGAGCAAATAATAGCAGAGAACTTCCCTAATGTGAGGAAGGAAACAGGCATCAAAATCCAGGAGGCACAGAGAACCCCTCTCAAAATCAATAAAAATAGGTCAACACCCCGACATCTAATAGTAAAACTTACGAGTCTCAGAGACAAAGAGAAAATCCTGAAAGCAGCTCGGGAGAAGAGATATGTAACCTACAATGGTAAAAATATTAGATTGGCAACAGACCTATCCACAGAGACCTGGCAGGCCAGAAAGGACTGGCAAGATATCTTCAGAGCACTAAACGAGAAAAATATGCAGCCAAGAATACTATCTCCAGCTAGGCTGTCATTGAAAATAGAAGGAGAGATAAAAAGCTTCCAGAAAAAACAAAAACTAAAGGAATTTGCAAACACGAAACCAGCCCTCCAAGAAATATTGAGAGGGGTCCTCTAAGCAAAGAGAGAGCCTAAAAGCAGCAAAGATCAGA
>NW_027397088.1:20148011-20321096 GCF_003265705.2 Callorhinus ursinus | reverse complement strand
CCATCGACAGATGAATGGATAAAGAAGATGTGGTATATATACACAATGGAATATTATGCAGCCATCAAAAGGAATGAGATCTTGCCATTTGCAAAGACGTGGATGGAACTGGAGAGGGTTATGCTGAGTGAAATAAGTCAATCAGAGAAAGACATGTATCATATGACCTCACTGATATGAGGAATTCTTAATCTCAGGAACAAACTGAGGGTTGCTGGAGTGGTCGGGGGTGGGAGGGATGGGGTGGCTGGGTGAAAGACATTGGGGAGGGTATGTGCTACGGTGAGCGCTGTGAATTGTGTAAGACTGTTGAATCACAGATCTGTACTTCTGAAACAAATAACACAACATATTTTAAGAAAAAAAAAAGAAAAAGAAGAAGATAGCAGGAGAGGAAGAATGAAGGGGAGTAAGTCAGAGGGGGAGACGAACCAGGAGAGATGATGGACTCTGAAAAACAAATTGAGGTTTCTAGAGGGGAGGAGAGTAGGGGGATGGGTTAGCCTGGTGATGGGTATTAAAGAGGGCACATTCTGCATGGAGCACTGGGTGTTATGAACAAACAATGAATCATGGAACACTACACCAAAACAAATTATGTAATATATGGTGATTAACATAACAATAAAATATTTAAAAAAAAGAATTACTATCATATTCTTAAGAATTATTTTCTTAGCGTTTATAAGCAGCACGATTTTCCCCTTAACTCTTTGTCCCCCCCAACACTCCTTCTTAAAAAAAAAAAAAAATTCTATTTATTTTACATCTTCAGAAAAGTAATACAGTTATTGCTTGTCATTAATCTGACCTCAGATAAGAAAGCTACTGATAACAAATACAACTATTTATTTTAAGTTCACGAGGAAAAAACAATTTTTTACAGGAGCACCTGATGTCATAGCTGGTCACAGACAAATCTTGGGGTGACTGGCTCAATTCTAGTTCCAGAAAGCAAAGCAGTTTCAGTGAAGCCGACACTGCCCTCTCTTGTATGTGCAAATGCCCTAACACCGATGTAAAAGGATGGAATGTCACTGGGGGGCACCCCCCCCCCCCCCCAGCTTCCACTGTTTGCAATGCCAGCCAAAAGACGAACGTCACAGCACTCACACTGACATCCATTCAAATTATCAACTGAAATGACCAAGCAAATGGCACTCACCATTTAGCAGCATGACTTAAAAAAATGAAAACATACCACAATATACAACAAAAAAAAATAGGTTTTCTTCATTAAGAGAAAAGAACGGGTTCAGACTGCCTCTTCCATGTTCAATGTCACTAGGAGGAACAGCAATAACAATAAAAAGGCTGAATGTATACAACAAAACAATACATAGAACTGCCACAATTAAGTTTTTATACAGTCAACTAATAGTTATTGAACAATCACAATGTAGCAAGCATGAAATATTTGGGATGCAAAGTTATATATGCTGAGGATGAAAAGATCTGGTTTACTTTAACTGCATAATCCCATTAATTATCCATTTCACTTTACCTGTACAAACAAAGCATGTCAGTTCTTAGGATGCTTTTTTAATTATTAAGGCCAGACGCAACATCTGTGGTTAATTTTGAAGTTCCATATCCCTCTGGAGATTTTTCTCGGAATTCTACTGAAATTAGTCAATTAATTTCTCCTTTAGGTAGCTGCATATTTTACTGATGCAGAGAGGTGAACATTTACATTATATACATATATATACACATATATATATACATATACATATACATATATATATATATATATATATATATATATAGAAAACCAACACTGTCCTATACTGAGGTCACCTCCTTTCAATCTCAGAACTAATAAGCAAGGTACTACATATTATCTGTATTTTTACACATACAGAAAATTAGATTGTTATGGTGAAATAAAATTTGTTAACTTGAAGTTAGAAACAAAAGAAATGGGACCTGAAAAAAAAATAAGAAAATTATACTCAGGTTGACGGCAGAAAAGCAAGTTCTAACGGGAACAGCAGCTGCTGTGAAGAGGGCTGTGAGTTACTATCTTCTGAGTCTTTCTAAAAGATAAAGCCAAATTATGTAGTTTGATCCCAGGGTTGAGATAACCAAATGAACAGAAGCACCTTCTCGCAAAATTCTACAGAGAAGAGAAAAATACACACACACACACACACACACACACACACACACACACACACGCAAATCCACAGCATTGATGGAAAACCGGGGAAAGGGACCGTGAGCAACCCAAATCGTGGAGCAAACTGTATAAAAACTTCAAAAAGACAAGGCAATTTTTCCAAAGAAAATCTGGAAGTCAAAGGTGAAAGCAGCTGAGAAAAGCTAACCTCCCTAATAAAAGGTGCACAAACAATGATTTAAGTCCCCCTGCCCTCACAGCGACTGGCTTCCAGAGTGAACTAGAAGGTAAGGCCACAGCACAGCTTTCCATATAAAGTAGCTCTTAGAGGTGGGCCCGTTATTAGCACTGCAACCAAGCAGAAATGTGTGACCAAAGGACTTCAAGCCACCACAGGGCCCCCAAATCACCACACTTAAAAGACCAGCATCTCCCCCTTCCCAAAAGGAAGCCACTCATGATCCTATCATCACTTCTATCACCCCCTAAACAACCAGAGTCAAAGCTCCTAAAATAGAACCACATTTACCATATTAGCATACTGACAAAGAAAAATCAAATTATCATCTCAATACAAGCAGAAAAAGCATCTGACAAAATTTCACATCCATTCATGAAAAATACTCTGCAAACTAAAATCAGAGGAGTATTTCCTCAACTTGATAGAGAATATCTGTAATAAACCAACAGCTAACAGGTTTTCTCCCTAAAATGAGAAACAAGGCAAGGATGCCCATTCTTACCACTTGTATTCAATACTGTCCTAGGGGCCCTGGCTAGCGCAATAAGGAAAGAAAAGGGATACAATCCGGGAAGGGAGGTGGAGGGGCATTAAAAGAGCTTCTTCACAAATGAAATGATCGAGTATATATAAAATTCTAAAGGAATTTACTAAAAAGCTACTAGACCTTGTAAGTTAGTTTGGCAAGACCACAGGATTCGGGAGAAAGTGGCAATTATTGAAGATGGGCAAAGACAAGCCATCGTATGAATAACAAAAGTGCCTAGAGAGAAAAGAAAAAAACAAAAACAAAAACCTAAGGCAAAGAATACTAAAAATTGTAATTCAAGAAAACTTACATAGAAAATTTTAAGAGATTTCACTTATACAGAAAAATTAAAAGAGATTTTAAGAGATTTAAGAAATTTCACTATTATAAGATCATACTATGTACCTGAGAATATGGCCCCAGAACAACCAACATCAAGACAAATTCTAATAAAATCATTGGACCCTGAAGAAAAAGAAAAAACTCCTTTGAGCAACTAGGTAAAAAGAGCACGACTTTTAAGAGGGAAAAATATTAGACTGCCACTGGACTTTGAAAGGAGTGTACTATGCCAGAAAGAAAATGTGACCCAAGGATTTTATATCCAGCAAAACTGACTTTCAAGTATAAAGAGCACTATCATCAACATGCCAAACTAAGGGACTGTTGTTCCCAGACACCGTTCCTGAAGAACCTACAAGGAATGCACTTCAAACAACCAAGAAATTCACTAAAAGGATATTTACATAAGGATATCTACATATTGTCTAGTGGCAAGCACAAATATATGGTTATTTATGGAATAAATACCAAATAAGGGTTAAGAGAGAAGAGTGAGTATGTAATGACTATATGATTTGACAATGTAGATACAGAACACCCATTATAAATATTTAGGGCGAGAATGAGGATTTGTGAAAGAAGTCTTTTCAACTTCTTCAGTAATCATAATTGTGGTATAAGTACACGTATTATTATTCTGAAACTGTGTGTGTAAAGTGGGGTAAAACTCATGAGGACTACAGGATAATTCCAATTCTATCATCCCCGATGTCCTTAAGAACTACAATTCTTGATCAAGAAGGAAGGAGATTAAAACAAAACAAAGCAAAATCCTGTGGTCTTGAATGTAAATTGGAAATATCAATATGCACTCATGAGGTATTTTATCTTAAAATCTGTGTGTGACTCTGTGTGTGTGTGTGTGTGTGTGTGTGTGTGTCTCCATTTTTTCAAGCCTAGAAACAAAGATTAACACAAGAAGCAAAGCACCCAGGTGTGGTTACGAAATACCGTTTTCCATCAAAGAAACCAGGGCTTCTTAGAGAAACTGCTGATCCCAGGTCCAGGACGGGCAATGTACATGATGAGCTTGGCACATCTTATCATACCACCCGAGAACAAGGGAGCTATCAAAGAGTACCAGGGTCATGTCAAAAGGACTCAAAAGCCAACCTGAAAGGGGCACAGTGCCAAAGATGGGACAATTTGAACCTGGAGAAGAACTGCAATTAACTGAAGCCCGACTCATGAGTTTCTAATCATATATTTAAAAAAAAAAAAAAAAAAAGGCAGTTATCAGTCACCTTCTGAGAATGACAGGAAACTAATTCATTATCTTGAAAACCGGGTAAATAAAAGACTCTAACATGTATTGTGCCCTTCCCTGTGAACTGTACTGATGAATAGACAGCAGACGAGGGGGAACCATCTTATAAAATTATTACAGCCAATTTATGGCCACAAGGTGATAAAATAAAATATCACCATTTTCCAAACCCCAAAGAAAGAATGAATGTGGACATTAAACACCTATGGCTGGTCGCATCAAGGAACCAGAAACAAACACACAAGGACAGAACACAGTACAGCCTGCAGCCCCCCGCCCAGACCTCACTGCCCGCTGCCAGGCTGCAGGAAGGAGAGAGGACAGAGGACCTCGGCGGGCTACACTCTGAATACGCCATCAGCACAATCCAGACTAGGCCAAGCCCACACGTCAACTGGCCCAGGTTCTTCAACAGGCCAACTGAGTAAGACAGATGCAGATTAAGAGGGATGTAAAACACAGGTCAGGTTTTTAAGCATGGGCAGGATTGAACTTGACTGTCTAAAAAGAAACCGTGGGTGACAAAGCCATAGACCTGACGACTACAGAAGCCAAGACAGTGCTCGGTCCCTTGCGGAGGCCAGCAGAGGGCCGCGCCTGTGGACACACGGCAGGGTGACCAGTGCGGCTCAGCAACGGGCTCCTTCTCACCCTGGCTGGGGGCCACAGGGAGCTCTGCCTGAAAGTAATTCACTAACCTCTATACGTGTCTGTGATTTTTAAATCTCTTACTGTATTTTATAAAGGAGTTAAAAATAAAATGAATATCTAATAAAAAATAAAATACTCTAGAACTCAATAACCAGAAATTTCCCAGTCAACAAAAAGGGGAAGAGAAGTTACACTGTGGTAGCTGTCTCTAAAGTCTTTTGAACCTTCCAATATATCTCAGAAGCCACCTGAAAGTGGTTTTAACCCAAGGGGGTGTAAACAGGATGTCACAGTTAGCTGGAAGAACCCCGACGTACACTGGTAGAAACAAAACTGCATTCTGGCCTCTGACCATCCTCATCAGAGGTCACTGGAGTGACAAAGAAAAGAACAAATAATTCTGAATTATTCAGGAGGAGATTGCAAAGAGAACATGTGCATTTTCTGTATTCTGTGGAGAGTGGTGAACATCTTTACCCCAGAAAGGACAGGAAAGTTAAAAGCATAACACACGTCTGTCTGCTCTGCTGCACCGTGTATGTGCGGCTTCACTGGTACTTTCTGAGGGCACAAGTCTAAGCTCCCAAAGGTCCAAGGAGGAGCACCCCACACGGACGGCCCAGAGACCTGAACCCGGGTCCTGGCTGTGCCATGAACGCACAGTAGGACAAATCTTCCTCGCCAAGCCTTATTTTCTCACATATACACGGAAAGGGGAAAAGAAGATCAACTCGGAGGCTGATTCTAGCACTAAAATATCTACGATTATGACAGGGAATATTTGTCCCCAAAAGTAGTACTTCCCAGCGAAATTCAACAAGGCTAATACAAAATACCACAGTAGCAAATGACGCCATTAGGAATTATTTTCTTTTCCAAATATTTACTTTTTTTTTATTAGAAAAACGTAAAGTTTCTTTGAAAACTCCCCCCAAAAGCTGCAATCTATGTGCAGTTTTTTACATCCAGCTGATACAAGAAAAAACTTTCTTTAGTAGATTTGAAAATTAGCAAATAAAAAGTGTGAGAAAAAAGTTTTATTGTAATATTTTAAATTCTGGTACATTCACACATTCACCTGTAAAACTATGATGAGAGGGAAAGCTTGTGGTGTTTACAGGTTAGAATAATAAACCATTAAAAAACAGGCAATACATTCAGCTTTCTTTTCTTTTACCTCCAGTTTGTAGTGTTCAGATTTCAACGCCGCCCCCCCCCCATCAAGGTCCTGAATACCCAGGTCACTACAAGTAAGCCTCTAACGGGGGGAAAAAACCCAAACCAAACGAACAAAAAGGAAAGAAAAAAGAAACAAAGGTCTCTGTAAGATGACAGACAGGAGTCTAAGGAGTGGTCCTGTGCAACTGTCCATGTTTCTAGCGAACGTTCTGCTTTAGATGTTTCCGGAGCAACCTTCACACCCAGCACGCGCTGCCTCGTGCCATCAGTTCTTGTGGAGAACCTGAGTGTTGCAGGAGAGGTGCTTACTTTACAAACTAGGACAATGAGGCTCGGAGAAGTGAGCTGGCAAGTGGAACACACACGTAAGAGACCAGTTAGCGGTGGTCTCTACTACTTCAAGCAAACGGAAGCATTTGGGCGTGCTCATAGAAAACAGAATGTACACAAAGGATCTCCACCTCCTGAAGGAAAACAATGACTACTTCTCTTTACAACCTGAACCAAAAAAGTATCTCCACTCAGGTCTTTGCTAGATCAGGCAGGAGATTTTCACAAGGCGGAACACTGCACTGTACAGTGCGTGAGCATTCAACCACTCTCAAGTCCTGGAAGCGGCCGGACACTACAGAACGAGCGCATGAGCATACTAACCTGGATGAAACCATCCTTTCCTACTTGGTCAGTGGAAAAATCAGAGAAATTTGGATTTCAGTTCCTAATTCAGTGCTTTCTTCGTAGTATCATAATGCGTCCATGCTGCTTATTAAATATTTACTAAGAATTCTTCAACAAACAAAATAATCCATTACTGTATGTTCAAGTAAATCAGAAACCTTTTAGTAAGTTAAGGTGACAGATGCACATTACCTTATACATTGACTTGTTTTTTTAAGTGAAGCCCCACTGTGTCCTAGTTATCTTTCTCCACTTTCCTAATCAACAAGATTTCATTTTATTTAAATAATTTAAACATATCAATTGTTATCAGTGTAAACACACTTAAGGGGGAGTCACAGTTCCAACCAATTTCTACATATCTACTTTCTACTTTACAAAAACAATGGAGCATGTCTATTTAATAAACTTGGGAAGACAGAACAAAAATTGTCACTTCTTTTATTTAAATGCTGTAATTTCCCTAATGAAGTAATTATGATGATAATGTTGACTTCACCTAGCATCCTCTTGGTTATGAACCTAATTACTCTGGGAAGTCTTATCTTGGAGTTCAGGAAATCAACAGTCTTTAAAAATGTACTTATAAAGGTTAATTCACATGGGATTTTAGTGAGTAGTGCAGTTGATCCCAACGTCTATTTCACTTGAGATGATTATTAGCCCAAGCCAAATGCTACAATTCCACTTTCTTTGCCAATGTTCAGGGGAGAGTCCCAAGTCAATTTGGACCAATGGTACATGAAGAAGTCCTGCTCAGGTCTTCAAGGAAAGGAAAACCAGTCTTTTTCCCAATAGATATCAACAAGAAATATATGGGCTTGACTGTTGCTCCAGTCCTCATAATCACAGAAAGAACAAGCTGGAAGGATGAAGCCAAGAGAGCAAAGGGAAGACGAGAAAGAACAAACGAACCTGGGTCTCTCAGGACAATACTGAGACCAACCCACCCACTCCGAAGCCTTGCTGGATTCGTTGTGAGAATAAGCCACTTCTTTATTGCTTAAGTGAGTTTCAGTTGAGATTCCTATTACTTGCAACAAAAAGGATCTTAACTGATAAAAGTAGTAAAATCAAGTCTAGGGATTATAAGTGCTAGAAAGGAAGGAGACTATAAACCTACATTATTACAAGAAGAATTACTCCAAAGTACTTCCTCCCTCATTAAATGGTTCCAATACCAGCCAAGGTTCAAAAGGTTTTCTTTAGAGCAAAGTAGCTCCATGACTCTCCCTAAATAATATCTGATTTGGTAAACTATCAGAAAGCTATGGTATTTCTATGCTTTTTAAAAAAAAAAAAATTTTTTTTTATTTTAAGTACAATCTATCCCTTAACGTGGGGTTCGAACTCACGACCCCAAGATCATGAGTCACATGTTTTACAGACTGGGCCAGCCAGGTGCTCCCCACCCCCTTTTTTTAAAATTTATTTTAATCTATTCTTTAAAAAAAAAAAGTTACTGGGCGCCCAGCATACTTCCAGGTTCTGGGGATACAGCTGTAAACAAAGCAAAACGCCCGCCCTTGGACCTTCCCTGCAACAGGGAAGGAAAGACAATTAGCAAGTACATAAATATCTTCCTCATGAATTTCGTTCTACCATATAAAAGTCATGAAGTACCCAAGCAAGTTCCCTCATGGCCAGTATCTGAATATCATGAACAATTAGGATACAAGAAGACTTCATGAACTCTTTCCCTCATGTCAAACAGGCGAGGCCTAGAACATGAAGAAAAAACCGATCAAGAGAGAGAAACGAGACCAGAATGGAAGAAAAGCAAAAGGGAAAGAGGCAAAAAGAACAAGACTGTGGAATCACCAAGACACACACGCACACACAAAGGATAAAGAAATGGAGGTGTAAAGAGCATCTGTCTCAACGCTTTCCTATTAGAAACACGGAGACCGGAACAAATGGGATGGTCTAGAACCAAGACCTTCTGACGCCTCTCTTTTAAAAACACCTACCTCAGACCAGAAGAAAACACCAAAGTTCCCAGCCCACATCATAGAGTCCTTCTAAACCACAACTTACTTTCCAAAACCCCCCAACACCATAACCCACATTCTGGGGTCTCGTCTCATGAGATGCCCAGATGGGCAACAAACACCCTTTTTCTTACCTCAGCCAGAAAAGGAGAGAGATTCCTGCATCCTTTTCTGCGTCTTATGTGTAATAAATGATGGCTTGTGAAGAGAGAGAAAACCGTTGAAAGTTTCCAAACTGAAAAAGCACAAGATTAAAACTTAGCATAAAAAATTCTCCAAAGTCTCAATCCTTCCATACTATGAAAGTCTCAAAGTACTATTAGACAACTAAACTGATGGACTTGGCTTCCTGATTTCCTCAGAAGAAATTTAAGGAATTGCTAGTTAGCCAATGAATCGCTTAAACAACTTCAAGTAATAAGGAAAAGTAAATTAAGTTACCAGGATAAGTCATAATAAGCACGTGACTAGACGGCCCCTTCTACTAGTAGTCAGCTTAAATTATTTTAGACAGAACGATAGACAACTGCAATTTTTAAGTGCTTTCCTACCCTTATAATACACCACATATTAAGATGATTTCAGAGTTATAAGCATAGGTCAATAGGGAGCATCATGATGGGGAAGCCGGAGACCGATCCTGATTATCAGGGAAACAGAGAAGAGTTTTAACCCAAAGCTGTTTTAAAATGTTTGGCAGGAAGTTTTAATTTTTTTATATGTAAACATTTACTCCATTTGCAAATACTGATTTGAGCACCTACTTTATATAAAAGACTGTATCAGCCACAATTAATGCAATTTAATTATAGGAATTACCTTAAATACATATGGAATATTTGGTGATTCTTGATCACAGAAGATGGTAAAAATGACCATGCCTTATGAACAGAGTGACCATATGTCCTTGTCTATGCCTCTTAACCCAGCATTATTAGTGGCTGTCACTCTCAAAAGTGTCCCAGGTTAGTCACTGAATTACAGGGTTACCCCACCACAGTAGGTAAGCAGACAGGTGCTATATGGTAGCTAGTTACCATAATGCCAAATACTACTAGATTTTTTTTTTTATGTTGCAGATAAGACGAGGCTACCCCTAGATAAAATGTAAAGACTCAGATGTTATATCAACACATTAAAAGCCTTCTGTGATTGCTGAATAATAACTTTAAAAGGGATTTGTTTTCTCAAATCAAAAACCCAGCAAATATTCCATCGTTCTGTGCTACCAGATTAATGGCTTGCAACTAACCCAGGCGGATCTCAACAGCCACGTGACCAACGAAAGAACCAAAACACCGGGGCCACTCGCCAGACTGCCACAGAACAAAGCCCTAGCAGGTGGCCATCCACTGCTCCAAATTAAATCATGCTGCACAGAACATTATCTCCATCATTGTATAATGTTGTTTTTGTGTCATGTTACTCCTCACATCCAATTTTCAAAATTAAGACAAAATTGTTTTTAATGACAGGCAAGCCACAATGGGAAATAACAATGATCCAAATAACATTGTTCAAGACTCAGTGAAAAGGGCCCCTCCCAAGTCACAGGAGTAATCATCAAACCCTACCCGCTCCTCACCCCAATATTTGTTCAATGAAGCAGTGCCGTAACTGGAACAAATCCCGAGGCCTAGTCAAACACCAGGTGGTATACTAGGGTAATTTTTTTTTTTTTTTTAAGTAACAGATGGCTCAAACTTTTCATCTTTATGACATGCAGCACAGGACTTATGCAAGTGAAACTGTCTTCCAAGTACTTTATACAAGGAATACAATTACTCATGTGACTCATCGCTTCACATCATAAAGAGAACAGCAGGGGAGACAGATGCTGTTCTCCTGGATTATTTATTACTTCGTACAATATATATCAATAATATACATAAACACAGATATACGCATATATTTAAATACAAGTTATTTTCTTGAGGGTAGGGGCTGAATTTAATGAATACTTAGGTCTGAGTAAATAAAATGTTTACAAATGTAAAATAAAGTCAGGACTAAGGAGAAGAGTGTGTCTAGTTTCACCAAAATGTGAATAGTAAGATATTTTTCATAGAAATGCAAGAGTGAAAAGTAGGCAGAAGCTGGTTGGGTCAATGTAAGGGCATCTGAAACCTACCTCAAATTCACCAGAAAAGGGGTTTAAAAAAAAAAAAAGCATAACATAATAAAGCAAAAGAAGTTAGACTGCATGATTTTTTTTTTCCTTCCCCTCCCCTTCTCCCCCACCACACAACATTCCAGCCAAGGTCCAGCCCAAACAGCTTTGCCTCCCCACACCAGGCACGGCTACTGAGGGAGGTGGGTATCCCTTAATAAAGGAATCTTCAGAGGACACGCCACCGTAAGTAGAGAGGGCCCACGAGTCCCAGCCCACTGTGCCAGGCCTTCACTGCCTCCTACTGTCCAATAAAATGGGGAACAAACGGGTGGTCAGGGACATGCCCTCCCCATCACCTCATTTATCTCGTGGCTGATAATCATGGGCATGGAGATCCACAGGTAAGACCTGCCACCCTGGGAAGAGCTAGTGACAGAATTAAATGTTTGCGGATGTCAATAATGGCCTCACCTGTAGACCCAACTCATAAAGCAACTCCTCTGTGAACACAGACTACCTTACCCACCACCCAGGTAAAGCAACACAGAAAGTAAATGGAACAGTAATCCTGAACAGATTCGAGCAGGAGTGTGCCGCTGATAAACATACACCGAGGAAAAGCTAAGCCATGGCTTTTTGCTGGAAATTAGATCTGCTGAAAAGCAGGGCCAGAGTCCTCTAAAAACCCACGAAATATACAGAGATTCCTAATACACTTTGGGTTTGCCTGAAAATCGAATTACCATATATATTATTACTCCTAAGGAAAAATGCATCCTCAACTCCAGCAAGTCTTTGCAAAAGAACTTTTTTAACCCAACCTGCTTCCATGTGGGCGCCTGCCTTCCCAGTGAAATACTGCTCCGTATGCTACGTTTGTCTTGTCTTTGTATTGTCATTTCAATAATCATTACTAACTGCTGAGTTTCAAAAACCTATACTGTTTCTAGTACAGTAGACTTAGGGTAGCTGTGATTGATGGTGTTCTTTATAAAATATATATTTGGTGAAAAAGCTTAATCATCCTATTATGCCAGGAAAAAATTTCACTGATTGATACCTGCCTGTGTTAAAGTTGGAAGAATCACCATAAAAATGTGCTCGGTAATATTAAAATAAAACACCATAAATACTGTCATTTGTGAAATGAAGAAAAAAAACAAGTCAATTATTTTTTAAAATATCTATTTTTGCTAAAGCATATTACACAAGCCCTAAGTTAATTAGTTCACACTTGAGGTCAGCTACCTAGCATGCCTCATAGTTATAAATACCATGATCAGTGTTTCTACAATTTCAGGAACTTGACCGTTTTGTAAAACACTTCCAGGAAAAATTAACACTTGGAATAAAGCTGACTTTTAAATTTACAACTACTAATTATCATTCTACTTCTACTCTCCCCTTAACCCTAGTACAATGAAAAATTCTTGCAGGCTATGCACGTTTTAATTGAATGTGAACTGTTATTCTCATTTTAGTCAGACTTTCTGACCCATTTATTCCAAACCTCATACTCTTCATTACAAATTCACCGGATGGCCACCCTGTAATGGGTATTGGCACACCATAAATTCAACAATTTATCCAGGCCTCAGGGCACTGGACTATACCGTGTAGAATTCCATTTTGAAAGAGTAAATCACAAAGAGATTCACAGAAGTGAGATTTAATTTGAGGAACAATGAGCAAATTAACTCTATTATTTTCTGACTTCTGGTCTAGGGCATCTTCCATAGACCTTTACTCTCTACCTTTATATTGCTGTCACTTCATATAGGATTTACTTGGTCCCATGTGACTTTACCTTTGATGCAGACTCAGAGCCATGCATTAAGTAGAAAACAAATGCATCTCCTACCATTTCCCTCTGGCTTCTTGGACACCAACCACATTGGCTGCTCTTTGTTTTCCTTTCAACAATCAAGCACATACCTATCCCAGGGCTTTTACACTGCTATTACCTCTGCATGGAATGTTCTTCCCTCAAATATCCCCACTTCCTGTTACCTTATTTCATTCAGGTGACTGCTCATACATCACCTTATCAGACAAATCTTTCCTGACCACCTATCCAAAATAACATCCCCATCTCTCCCAAGACCTTTCTTTCATTTTCTTCAAGGCATTTGTTACTCGACTTACACAGTACATCTCTTCTCCAACTCCAATGGAAGCTACTTTTTAAAAGTCAAAAATTTGATTTACTATTATATCCTCAGGACTTAAAAGAGCACTTGGTACAGCTCAATAAATAACTGAGTGGATGAACATTTGCCCCCCCCACCAAGCCCCTACCTAGCCCATGTAAGCTCAAAAGTATTCTGAGGTTTTTTCTCCTGCAGCAACAGCAACGGGAAGTTTATTTAGTATTTTATTTTATTTGGTGCTTAAATCCCAGGGCCTAGAACAGTGCCTATTCTTGAGACGTTCAATAATCATGTTAAATGAATCCCACAATACAGGCCTGCTACTTTTAAATGTTCTCCAAATTGAAAACAATAAAAACGTAAGGTTATTAATGTTTAATGTGATCATTAGATGAAAGTTCACTATTTCCCTAATAACTAAAACTTTTGGCAGTTTTCAAAGTTTAAATTAACACCATAATGTACCATATGTGCACATCTGTGCATTAAATATATTCCTGAAAATATTATGTTTAAAGCTAATTAAGTAACATCGTGTTTTTATACTTATTGTCATTATACTCTTCCTTCCAAAAAAGCTATAGCCCAAACATAACCAATTTTTTATTTTATTAATTTTTGCTAAAATTATATCATGTTTTCACTAACTATATTACTTCGTGTTTTCCCATTAGCTATTATAATCTTCCCCAGAAACAGCTGTTGTAAATGACATAATAAAATCATAGCCCCATTGAAGTCCTAGGCATTATAAAATTTTCATTTTATTCAAATGGAACAATAACTCTATATAAAATAATTGCAAAACCATCAAAAAGCCATATAAATTGTGAAAATCAATCACACATCTAATTCCCTTTGTTTTCAACAAAAATAACTTAGACCACATAAAAGAGCTGGGTTTTTTTTCTTTCTTTGGACAGAACCTTCTATACCAAAATCATCACATTTTTTTTCCTGTGAGGTGCCAGATAATACTTTAGATTTGGCAAACCGTATGGTCTCTGCCACACCTTCTCAACTGTGCCCTTACAACATCAAAGCAGCCACAGACAGTATATAAATTAATGGGTGCAACTATGTTCCAATAAAACTTTATTTACAAAAACAGGCAGTAAGCTAGATTTGTCGGCAGTCCACAGTTTCCCAACTCCTGGTCTACACCACTCCTTCTGTACCAACTTTACTCAACAAAGCTCAGAACAACCCAGCTTCTGAGTTCACTATGTGCCACGTCAACCTACCATAGAGGTTGGGGTTTTTTTCTCATATATTTTAGTAGTGAGATTCTTAGACAAATGAAACTCAACTCTTCCCCACTTCTCCTCTCTCTTACTAATTAGAAACAAAGGAGAAAGCATAGTACAGTACAAGGCTACGAGGAAGGAAGAAAAAGGCCCTTTCTTCTCTCCTTTCTAGGAAAATTTTAATCTCTGGGATCTTTCTACTTCTTCTTGTCCACTTTGTAAAGGGTCTCCGTGCTGTCAGTCTCGCTTACGTCACCCACCATGACATTATGCCATGATCTGCCCTAACTCTCGATATGTCCAGAGCTTTAAAAATGTCTCTGTTCCTGTTCTAATTTAACTCTCATCCTTCAATAAAGCTGATCACCACTAAAAACAGGGAGACAAACTAGCTGAGTAAACTAAATCATACTAACATCTGAATTAAAGGACTGGTAATCATTCAGAAAACTCCTCCTCTGGATGCCTGGGATAGTTCCTTAACTAAGGGTGGTTGGGGGAACATCACAAACTCAAAGTTCGCAGCAGTTTACAGTGAAGAGGAAAACAGTGCGAGCACCACAGGGAATAAAAGGGAACGAGCATGGCGGGAACCAAGCGCCAGGCCAACCACCCCGACTGGGTCAGCGCTGCACCCGTCTCTCCGAACGTGGTCCTTTCTCTTCAGGCTTGTCCACTTGTAACCCCACACATCTTCTAGTTCAAGAGGCATCAACTCAAACGTCTGTGGGTAGGTAACAGACATGGATAAGCAAGAGGATGATAAGGACGGAAAAGGGGCACCCGCTACCCAGCCCCGCCAACTGCAGGAATGCAGGCCCAGGTTCGCCGTATCGTCAGCATTTCTGAGGAAGCTAGAAATAAACCCGCAAATCTGTCAACATTTTAAAACACTGTGCAAGCCAAAGACAACGCGTCCACAGGTTCGACTGGGCCCACAAGGCATCAGCGTCTTATTTCTGCTCTAGCAGAACCCTGTCCTTTCCAAACCGCGGCTCTCCGGGCTGAAAACGCGGGGTGTGGAGGGAGGAGTTGCTGGTAGTGAGCGGGATTCTTGAAGGATCGGCAATGAATCTGGTGTTTTTTAAGGTGGGCAACTGCCTGATGGAACCCGACAGTGATAAAATCTCATTAAAAATTTGCTTTTCTCTCTGTGAAGACCTAAAAAAATGACAACTCAGGTGTTCCCAGACATAACTTCATACGAAAGTCAGATCCGCTCATAAGACTAAAAAACTGAATGTTTTAGAAATAGGTAACACAAAAAGTTAAAAAAAAAAAAAAAAAAAAGCCAGACCACCCTCCTCAGATGTAACTGTGGAATACCATTTGGTGCTGAGTGAGTTATTTCAGTCAGAGTGTAAATCAATTTTAGAATTCATCTATACAAGTTCCATCTGGCCCCGAAGTCATACAAAAGGTGGCTCAATGGGCATTTTTCTTTCCCAATATTCTGCGTGTATTCCTCCCTTTGCAGCTGGTATCTAGTCTGAATCACTAGCAACGTTCTGTGGCAGAAGGTGAATTTCAGACTATAAAACAAATCTGAGCTTGCCATGAAATTTAGGCTACTTAACTCAGGTCAGACCTGTCACAGGTCAGGCCTGCCAACTGCTGTGCAACTTCTGTTCTAGCTTCTGCCCAGGCCTGTAATTATTTACAGTTTTGCACCTGTCAAAATCTTGAAACAATGACTTTCCTTGTTCCTCAGGGTTTACAGACAGTTAAATGCACTGTTTCAAAACTGAACACTTAAGGCATACATGCGAAAGGGGTCACTATCGTTGAGGGTGGTTTTTTTTTTAACTTTTTTTTTTTTAGCAGAAGTAAAACAGAAGTGAGGTGGAAAACATAAATTAGGTTTTGATGGTTAATAAATAAAATAAAGCAGCTATTTCCAATCTTCATGAGTACAGGAATTACCCGTGAGTTCTTAAAAAAAAATAAATAACCAACACTTAATCCAAAAGCCAGACCTCCAAAATCAGAATTTAGAAATGGAGAGGATGAGTACTTCTTCAATATGCAGGAAAACACATTTCTAAAAATAACCGAGTACAAATAATACAACAATATAACAAACCATAACCATCATAATAAAAGAGTGATCACTGTTACTGCTGTCAAATATACAATCTGGGGGGCTACTTCTTAAGTCATTCCCTAGGCAGGTAAAATTCAAGTACTAATAAATCAAAAAAGGTAAAGGTAAATAGTGTTGTGAAAGTGCTTCTTTGGCCTTCCTGACCAACCACCCTGACTAGAGCTGATTCTGCAACCGAGAGAGACACAGCTCCAGCCGGCAGAGCTTCTCTTCTCCGGAGTTATGCAACTCTATCCAGAAGGTGTGTATTTCTTTAAGAAATCAGCAGCACTGGGTAAACAGGGTGCATCTGGTGAACACATGTCCATGTACAGGTAAACACATGATTTCAGTAATTACTTCCAACACCATCTGTCAGGCAGGTAGTTCAAAACCTACTCAACAAGAAAGGCAGTTTGAAGTAATTTTTAAGCAAGTATACTTTTCATCTGCCTAATAAAAGTAAAGATCAAAATACAAACCTAGAAACCTGTCTCCTCTCTCTTGAATCTACCTAGGGCAGAGACAGACATGTTCATTCTTGTAACTAAAAAAGAGGATAATCCTACACTGGTTAAGAAATGCATGAATCTGATTAATTATCCTCAAAAGAAATTTTGTGATTAAAAATGGCAGTAATTTATTCATCAGTAATCAATAACTAACAAGACTAGTCTCTGTAATGCATTAAAGTGTGTCACCTGTCTGCAAAACCACCTCACCATTAATTAAGGGATAAACTACTCCAGTGACAAATGCTTTGAAATGTTTCTCAATAACATTAACTCATCTTGAAAAACATAAACCCAAATGCAAAAGAACATAGGAAAAGAAAAAACATAGCTGCAGAGGAAAAGGAAAAAAGAAATCCAATTAAGGATTTTTCCCACTTCAAAAAACTGGTTATTTGAGAGACTTGTAAAAATTATTGCAATTCTGCCTTAATGTGTATCTTTAAACCACTGGCCTTTTCATTTGTCTGATTTATATCAGTCAAGCATTTAAATAAAGTAAATATTACCATCTCACAAACATCCAAAGTGAGGCATGACAGGAATACCAAGGGCTGAATTCCCCCAGATAAATTTAAATTTTTCTCCTAGATTCAGTTCCCTTTCTTGTCTTCACCACAATTTCTACCACGGCAAAACTGACTGATTTAAATTCCACCTTCCTGCTTTCCCCCATCTCTCCATTCTGAGACTGAAACTTAAGAAATAAAATTGATTAGTATGTACCTCTGATATGATACAATGAGAGTGGCACTTCACCTCTGTGGTCTTCCTCCCAAAAACCTATGACCCCACTCTAAATAGGAGAAAGACATCAGACAAACCCAAATCGAAGGGCATTCTACAGAACAGCTGACCTTCTAACAAAACAGTGCTCCTCAAAACTGTCAAAAACAAGGGTAGTCTGAGAAACTACTGCAGACCAGAGGACACTAGGAAGACAAGATAATTAAATGCAATGGGCGCCTGGGTGGCTCAGTTGGTTAAGTGACTGCCTTCGGCTCAGGTCATGGTCCTGGAGTCCCGGGATCGAGTCCTGCATCGGGCTCCCTGCTCAGCCGGGAGTCCGCGTCTCCCTCTGACCCTCTTCCCTCCCGTGCTCTCTATCTCTCATTCTCTCTCTCTCAAATAAATAAAATAAAATCTTTAAAAAAAATAAAATAAATGCAATGGAGCACCCTAGATGACGTCCTGGGGCAGAAAAAGGACATTAGGGAAAACCAGTGAAATCTGAAAACAGTGTGGTGTTTAGTTAACAGTAACCAGTGTTAATTTCTCACTTGCAAAAAATGCGCTGTAGTGATGGAAAAGGTACCAATAGGGGAAATTGGGTGAAGTGTATACATGAATTCGATCTCTGTAACCTCTCTTTAAAAAAGTGAAAATTATTCTAAAATAAAAAATATTCTAAAAAATAAAAAGACCGTCTAAAAATTTGTTCACTGGGGACTCTGAATATTCACTCATTCAACCAAAATCCATTGATCAGTCACTATACTGCAACCACATACAATACAATGCACTGGGGGCCCCACCAGGAGACAGGATTGATGCGAACACACTGGACTACCACAAAACTGAGGCTCAACTCCACCAATGATAGGAAAAGGATTACAAGCCGGTGTGTATGGAAGAGGGCGTCTCACTGACATAAAGAATACAAATTAGTATCTGCTATCACAATGTCAGTTCCTTTAAAATACTTGAGCATAAAGAAGGAGATGCTTATGTAGCTCAAACTTTAATAAGGGCATTCAGGTGCCCTACTCCAGAATGCAAAGCCCAGGGCAATCTAGTAAGAATCCCCATTCCAGAAACAGCCAATATAATTACTTCATTATTGATATCTCAAATAACAGTCTACGTTTGCTAAATACTCTATTAAATGTCGGAAATGAGTTCTTATTGATAAAAATTGTGGCTTGTTGGCTGGCAGGATTCTTGCTAAAAATGGATTTCCACTTATTGAAAGTAACTTGAAGGGGTGGGGGGTATGGGGTAATGGGTGATGGGCATTAAGGAGGGCACATGATGTCATAAGCACTGGGTGTGATATGCAACTGATGAATCTTTGACCTCTACACCTCTGAAACCAATAATATATGTTAATTAACTAAATTTAAATTTTTAAAAAAATTAAATAAAAAATTATAAAAAAAAGAAAGTAACAGTATTCAAGAAATGTAGACTGACTAATCTATTCAGAGATACTACACACTTCTGAGTGAATGGCATAAGAATTAGTGAGGCCTAGGGGCGCCTGGGTGGCTCAGTTGGTTAACATCTGCCTTCGGCTGAGGTCATGATCTCAGGGTCCTGGGATCGAATCCCGGGTAGGGTTCCCTGCTCGGCAGGAAGTCTGCTTCTCCCTCTCCCTCTGGCCCTCCCCTGGGCTTGTTCTCTCTCTCTCTCCCTCTCTCAAATAAGAAAAATCTTTAAAAAAAAAAAAAAAAAAAAGAATTAGTGAGGCCTGCAGCCTTTACTCTTGGGGACAGCTCCCAAAACTTAAGCTCTAAAAGGTCCTGTGTCCAGGCATGGGTTTAGGAAGATTGTTTGCTGCCTAATGTCGAATATAAAGGTAACAGAACCCTACTTCTAAAAGGTCACTGGGACTGCCTGGATGAACCTTTCCTACAAAGTGGTAGTCAAGGCACCTATGAGGACAGAGATCTGAACCCTCATCAAGCTTATGTAACAAACTGTATTAATTGTTTCGAGCCTGCTTCACTGATGAATGATTAATAAATATCTTTGTGTGGATGAATGTGATGTGGGTCTTGCAGAGAATATCCTCCCCCACCTTGAACTTGTTTGGCAAAACCTAAGCGTTGTAAATGACAAAGCTCACTTATGTCAAGTCGTCTTACAGAAACAGGTTCAAACTTAACATCCAAGTGTGGCCTTCCAAAACTGTAACTGAAATTGTATGAAAACTTCATGTTTGTAAATGGGCTTCTTTTTGGTAGGGCAGAGAATGTCCTTAGGTCTTATCAGATTATTAAAATAGTCTGTGACTCAAAAATTATTAACCATAGCCCTGAGTAATCAACAGTCAACTAACTACTGTTTTTTTTTCTATTAAAAATCCCTTAAATTACACAATTTATATCTACCCCCCCCCCACAAGAAGCAGCCTTCTAGTTTCATCTAAATACCATAGCCAATTTTATCTGTTTTTGAAAGGTAACTATCAGGAAATACAATTCACTTGACATTTCAAACATCTTACCCAAAGTAGAAACCAAAACTTTCTTCGAGGAGCTGTTATTTGCACAGAATGATGCACTGTGCCTTTTTTTATGTCAAACCATTTTACCTAAAGAGGTGAATCATTTGTACATCTCAGTGCAGTTAGGTTTTGTTTTATTTTTTAAACAGAGTCCATTATTTCAGCCATGTTTTTACAGCATCTTCATGCTACTGTAGTTTCCAGTTCATCCAGCCCTGAAAAAGAATGACCCATTTTCTTCCTTTTTGTACCTCTTTGGTGGATATTTTTTCATCTTGAATGACCTGGCACAAGGAAATAACATCCTACAGAGTCACCAGAAATGCTGCTAAAGGTTAGAGTACCATCTCAGTAGTCAATCTTTTGATAAAGCAATACACAGTAATTTGTTTTTAACCCTCAAGAGCAGACATGGAAAATGCTGTAATGAATTACAAATGAACATTATGAAAAATGGCTGCTGAGTCCTCACATCATACAAAACATTGTTCAGCACATACGGGTTGAGTCAGGTCCTAACTGGGGAACACTGGCAAGAAAATGGGCAGCAGTCAGGGTCATGGATGAGTTATCAAAAGCTAGTGAGAGGGTCACACAACACTGACTCACATGCTATAGAGAAGTTCTTATTCCGTGACGATATCTTTCAACTTCATAGATCTTCCATTAGAGATAATTTTAGAGCTACCTGGTCAAAATTTAAATAATTTTGTTAAAACATTTAAAACACTTTCAAAAATAAAACGTCTATTTTTTTTCATTTAATCCAAGCATGAAATGATGGATAGAGATAAAAAAGGAGTTCAAAGCAAAAATGTCTGTCTACTAGTTTTAGAGACAGCCAGAGGAAAATGTCCTTGCTGTTCAGCTAACTTCTAATTTTTGCTTTCTCAAGAATGGGTTTTATTTTCTTCACTAACTTCAGGTGCCTTTAGCTATGTGATTCCTTAAAGAATCCCCAGTCTACCCTGAAGAACTCTTGGAGCCTAGCCTTGGAGCCCAGGTAAAGGCTGAGAAACCTGAAATTCTCCCTCTTTTGTAAGGACAACACTGGAGCCACACGGGTTGTACAACTTTGGGGAAAATGCTGTATCATTTTTAGATGACTCCTCAGGATCAGTCTCTATTTAAAGGAGGAAGGCCCATCATTTCTGGGATCTCTCCATGTGCTTCTGCCTCACTCCTGGCTGGTCAGTCCAGGAATGCCTGCAGGGCCAGAGCTGCAAGAAGAAATGTGCACTGGGGAGGTAAGCCACAAATTCGAGAAATGTGGCAGTGGATTTTTCAGATCGATTTTTAAGGTATCAGTGAATCCACTTATAGGAGGTATGTGGAACTGTCAAATTGACAAAACAGAAAGTAGAACAGGGGTTCCCAGGCCCTGGGAGGAGGTGGGTATGGGAAGTTATCGTTTAATGGGGGACGGAGATTCAGTCTGGGAAGATGAAAAAGCTCCAGGGATGGGTAGTTGCAATGCTTGCACAGCAATGGGAATGTACTTAATGAATTTCTTAAAATGGTTAAAATGGTAAATTTTATGTTACATGTATTTTACCACAAGAAAGTATCAATGAAACCAAGAGGGCTTGCACACAGCCTCGTGCCGAATGGGTGGCAATCCAGAGTACACCTACACGGCCGAGGAAAGGGCACAGAAGGAATGATGGAAGGAGCAAGACCGACGGTGGAGAAACGAGGTGGTACGACTGAGCTGGCAGACAGGAAGAACCCAAAGCCCCCGTGGTACAGAAATACCACTTTCTCCAGCTATCACCTGACAACTGGGCTCAGCTCAAAAAGAGAAAACGGTGTCTATTTATGAACATCTGGATGGACCTATAACCTTGGCCGTCTTAGAGGATGATTCTGATAGCAAGTCCTTCACCCAGCTGAAACAAGAAGGCACATTACAGAGAAGAGAGCCAACAGATGATAAAGGGCCACTGGATGGTAGGCCAAATGTCCTAGAGAGCTTCTAAGAAATAATTCTGGATATTCCTATCAGTATCAAATTTTGTCTACAAGCATGAGAACATCCAGTTCTGAAGGCACTGGACAACTTGACTGTTTTCCCCCCAGTCCTTAAAAACACATACTGTGTGTCTCTAGCTTTCAAAATTACTGGTTGGGAAAGAAGTAACTCTGCATTACACAGGGACTTACAAAGACTTCCCACTTTTTCGCTAGAGATGAAAAGCACTGAAAAAGGTCTTCATTCTGGGTTTTATGTATCTCACCACAAGGGGTCAGGACATTTTCCATTACCTTCATGGGCTATGTGGAGAAAGAGCAAAGGGACATCTCTAAGCCCTGGCATCATTGTAACCCTGGTTCCTATGACCTCTGCCTAGCTGATGCTGCATCCCAGAAGTAATATAAACATGGAGAACACGCAGACGATGTGGGAGTAGAACCTTCTCTGCACAACTCCAAGGATGACATCCTGATGCACAGGTAGAGAGGTCCACTCTTCTCTTTCTGTGGAACTCAAGGCGTTCTTCCTGCATCCAGAGTAAGAACTGTGACTCCTAGGAAAGTAGCTGCAGCTCTTGAATAACTCGTGCCAAGCATGACTATTTACAAGTTAATGAAACAAGGAACTGTTCTGAGGTCAGCACCTCCAAGTTGAAGTATAACTAGTTCTAATGAAAAGCTTTTAGTTTAGACTTCAAGCATCCTCATTAAATGGATGGGACGTGACAAGAGAAGGCAACAGTATGTCCATGGTCTTGACCTTTCAGGAAGTCACAGGCAAGAGAGTAAGGTTGCTATTGCAGGCAGTGCTAGGTCTATGTCAACAGGAGGCATATTAACTAAGAAGAATTAAGGACATAGGACATCTGTCTCGGAAGAAACACATCTATCTGGAAAGATAATTTGGTCATTTGTCCTTCATTCTGTGTTTCTGAGAAAGAGGGAAGTGGTTGTTCTTCTTTGTCTTGATAAAACACATAGTTCAAATAGCTGAGAGTTCTGCTGTCGTTGTTGTTTTAAGAAAAAGCCTGAAATCAATACGGCTTTTACTGCATCTTTCAAATATCACGAATAAGTGTGAAAAATCATCCAGCATCTTGCTGATTCTGGACAGCTTAGTTCTTCCTCATCAGCCTGCTGAACTGCTCCTTTTTCAGAAACATAGATACCATCCAAAATTTTTGATATCCCTGTTTTTAACTGTTGTGGCTTGCTGAATCAAAGCAGCTGAGTTTGATACAAGTTCAATGTCATTTCCTTCAAGCATTAACTCATCTTTCTGGGCTTGCAATACCGAATAAGAAACACCTGGCCTCATCCAAACCCTGCAGATGTATTGTTCGCCCAAGAAATTCCAGATTTCAACGGGAGAACCATTCCCCTGAATAACAACGTTGATGGGGAAGCAAGCCCACATGGGCCTCATCTTGCACGGAAGCCCAGTGCAGCACCCTTGACCATGTTCTATACTTGACTATTGAGAGTGCAGACCATAGCCAGTTCTGTTCTAGTCCCGCCATTTGTCAATGGAGCCTCTTCTTCTTTCCAAGGAGACTGAGTTCTATGTCAATGTGACTGACGTCCCTTCACAGCGTTCCTCTGGGGACCTTCAGAGTAACAGTGTGTCCCTTCAGAGTGATGTGGACGTTTTCTGGAAATGTCAACAGTCTCATTGTTGAGAATGGTCTTCATTCTCATAGTCGATGCAGCAAAGAGCTAGGCGAGAGTTCTACAAGTTTAGACTCAGGAATTTCAGCGACCTGATCTGAACAACAAGAATCACCTTATCTGGGGCGCCTGGGTGGCTCAGTTGTTAAGCAACTGCCTTTGGCTTGGGTCATGATCCCAGGGTCCTGGGATCGAGCCCCACATTGGGCTCCCTGCTCGCGGGAAGCCTGCTTCTCCCTCTCCCACTCCCCCTGCTTGTGTTCCTGCTCTCGGTATCTCTCTGTCAAATAAATAAATAAAATCTTAAAAAAAAAAAAAAAAACACCTCATCTCAAGTGGATAAATTATCAGAAATGCTATCTGACTAACCAGAAAAGGCATAAATATTTGCACACTTAAAATATTTGTCATGGAAATGAGAACAGAGGATGACAAGTTAGAGGCTGTCTTAGAGCCTAAAGGGCCACCCCTCCAATAACAGCTGAGATCTCATGCTTTGCTCTGTAACAAGTTCTGACTTTCCCTTAACTTCTTAATGCTGTGGGCAGCTCCCAACTTCTCTTAATTGTGACCCCCTCAAAATACTGGTTATCCAAATTTATCCAGAAGGTTTGTTAAAGAAAGACTTACATTCTGGCCTGCTAAAAACACCACCACCACCAACCCCCTAAAAATGAAGCCTCAAAAAGTAACTTGTCCTAAGGGAAAAAAATGCAAAATGATAATTATTATAAAGTCTCAGAGCTATATTCCCTAGCAGTGAGCTTTCTACAGTGGCTTTCACTTTAGGCTTCATGATTTTCAAACCATAAGAATAATGAAATTTCAGAGTTCCAAAAACTAAGTCCTCTGAGACCCAGACAGAAATTCTGTGGAATACCAAATCAAAAGCCCAGAGCGGTTTCAAACATTATAGATAAGCATTTAAAAGAAGTTAGAAGAAAACCAGAGATGAATTACACTTATTTATTAGTTGTAGACAGAATTCACAAGATCCCCTGATGTTTGGGACTCCAAACAGAAAACTACCTAAAACAGTTATAAAACTCCAGGTGAACTCGGAGGTTACATAACAAACTGAGAATACTTCCACGCTTGTCATTTCTGAAGTCTTTAGTCATTTTGACATTTTTTAATTCAAAGTAAAATCCGAGCAAAGAAAGAGTGTGAACTGTCGTTGACTTCATGTCTTCGTATGTACTCTATGTAGCCTGACTTGGAGGGAAAGTTTTTAAAAAAGGAAAAACTCAGGGCACCTGGGTGGCTCAGTCAGCTGAGCATCCAACTCTTGATCTGGGATCAGGTCATGATCTCAGTGTCGTGGGATCAAGTCCAATGACAGTCTCTGCGCTCAGAGGGGAATCTGCTGGAGATCCTCTCTCCCTCTCCCTTTGTCTCTCCCCCTGCTCATGCGCGCGCGCTCTCTCTCTCTCTTCAAATAATCTTTAAAAACAAATAAATAAAATAAATTTTAAAAAAGGAAAAACTCCTAATAAGCAGACCGTAATCTTATGTAAATGTCCCAGTGTCCTAGTATTAACAACAATCAAAAGCAATGCCCTGGCTTTTCTGCTCCAGGGACGTGTACTCCCGTTTTGGAGACAACTAGGAGGAAAGAAAACAAAAACAGACTGAGGCACATAATGAGCGGCCCTTACACTGCCCTGGAGTCCACGCTACATTATGTAACCACAGACGACTAAACACCCGCTCCAACTCAGGATGGCGGCTTTCAAGCCCTTTCCGTATCTATGATTCTCACCTCCCTCTGAAGATACAGTGCAAGAGAGGAGGCAAGGAGACAAACTACCAAGCGCTGAGGCCACTGGTTACGAGCATTAATAAGGAAGTTTAATAAAACTACAGAGTAAATTAAGGGTGTGTGTTTGCTCTGTCAGTTCGGACTTTCACTCAGCCTGGTACTCCTGCTACCATTATGCGGAGTAAGCTGTATTATCAATCACCTCTCCCGCACCACCAAGCAGAAGGCAGACTGGCCCCACCATGCCATCTGCACGTGCACCTGCGCTCAGCAGCAGCGGCTGCTCACGATCTGCTGGCCCAGAGATGCCCTGGCCCGGAGGGCACCACTGTGAACTCACAGTTTCCACAGGAACTAGTCCAAGGATTCAGAAAGAAAAGCTGGAGAGAGCCAAAGATGAGAGACAGGACAACAAATGGCAGCTTACAAATGTGAACCACAAAACCTCTAGGGGAGGAGTCATAAAGCAACTAACCCACCCGTAGTTCCTAAAGAATTTGAAAGTCATTATTATGTTTCCTGGATAAATATTTCATTTTATTTTAAAAATATATGTCATTATTTATGAGCAAAATAATTACAGCATACCACAATCTCGACTTCCTTTTTTTTTTTAATACGCATGAAAGTACTCAAGCAGACAATGGTAGGTACATAGGAATATTATTAAATTCATATTAGAATTCATATTAGATCTACAAAACCTTTTCTCAAAATTTGAAAGTAAAATTTATTCTTAGTAGTTTCCATGAGCATGAAAAAGAAGTCCTAACTTTGAAAGTTCTCTTACAGCTGATTCTCAATATACAAGCTCATATGAGCATACTTGAAAAACATGAAGCCTAAAATAAAGACAATACAAATGATAACTAACCCAAATAAATATGAAAATATTAATTTCATTGGTAATCAAAGAAACATATATTAAAACAATGAGCTATCATCCCAACCCCCATTAAATTAGCAAAGACAAAAATGGTAATTCCAAAAGCACAGGAGGGAAAAGTGTCTCCCCCTCACTCTCATACACTAAGGAGGCTGATGGATACATTGTCTAGAGAACAATGAGACAAAATGTATCTAGAGTTCTTAAAATGCTCACTCTTTGACCCCAAGTTCCACCTCTGAGAATCTGATCTGCTTCATATATAATAACCAGAAATGAACACAGAGACTTATACCCAAACATGCTGATTTATTTGATGGTTATAATATATTTATTGTAGTAAGTGACACACTGGATAAAACCTAAGTACTTGGCCAAAGAATGTAAACAATAGATCTATAAAATGAAACATTATGCAGCCATTTAAAATTAATATATCATATATTAAACTCAACTATTTTTTTCAAGGAGGATACAAAAATACTACAAAACAATTTCATCTATGTAAAAGAGAAACCAATACAGAAAAAAGATTGGAAAGTCATATGCCAACATCTTAACCTTGGTAACCACTACATAAGGAGGTACAGGTGACTTTTAAATTGTATTTCCCAAATGTTCTAAAATCTGCAAGCTACTATTTTAAAATTGGCAAGTAAAATAGTTTCAAAGGTCTATGGATCAACAACCAATGGTATTTTTTTAAATGAGCTATTTAAAACACTAAGATCAGCTTTATAAAACATAAGCTTTTATAAAAAAACATTTATCATTCAATTTTGAATGATTTCTAGATAAATCATCCGTGACTTTGAAAATCAGTGTCACAACATAAACCTTTAACAAACAACAATCAATGACAAAGAAAACACCATTTATCCCCAGGTGGAATTACACAATAGTCATAAAATGGACATTACGGTTTTTCCCTCTGTGATTTTCTTTCCCTAGAAATAACTGTGAGAGATGAAAGAACCATTTTATTAACTCCAACTTTGAAGAGGACAAGACACTATTCTTAAGCAACTTTCTGCTAACAGATAAATCTCTAAGTATAAATACAACTAGGAATTTTTAACCAAATACTGGATTGTTGGGCTCTCTACTGGATCTATGCTAATTACAATGAAAATAACCATTAGAAACATACCAAATTTTTAAAAAGTGAGAGAGAGAAACATAAAAACTCATTTAAGTTTTAACATCTTCTGAACACATATGGGTCTTTGAAGTGGGACAGACCCAAGTTTACAAAAAACAACTCCATCACGTCCTAGCCACGTAAACCTGGGGGCCAAATACTTAATCCCTCAAAATGTACCTGTTTCCTCGAGTTTAAAGTAAGGCTAAATAAGACAGAGTATGCAGAACTATCTCACACATTACTCAGTAAAAGATAGCTATTATTTTCCCTCAGAAGCAATGTTTACTAGATAGAAGTAAAGAGCATTAACAGAAGATTTAAATCAATTCAGGAAGCATTTGAGAGGTTCTACGGGACAGTGGGTATATTGAAGTAAACACGAACTCCCAGTTTGCAGGGAAAGAAAAACACAAGCCAAAGAAAAGTTACAATACAGCTATGCTAAGTACAGGCTGCTCTAAAGAAGTACAAGTTAGGAAACGCAACTGGGGCTGGAGTTTAAGGAAGACTTTAGATCTAGATAATAGAAAAATGTTATCCAGTCAGAGGAGGAACGGAACATCAGCCAAGTACAAATGGAATGGTACAGCTAGAACCAGAGTTTCTTAAGGGATGTGCAGGCAGATACTGGGTCAAGCCTGTTCAGTAGGTAGAGGGAAGAAAATACACAAATAAGAAGCAGGAAAAAACTGGGATTTCCTAAAGGTCAGCATGCACAGGACTGTTTCTACCCAGAAACATTTCAGACTCCAGATCACACTTTAACAGTGTTCTACGATGTCCTTACAGGGACTCATCTACCTCGAGATGCCATGTTTTCATGGAACTGTAAATGCATTCATGACAACCAAACAACTGAGCTGAAGCGGGCCAGCAGGAAAGACGTTTGAGCTAAATATTCCCAACTACGGTGATGCAACAAACACAACTGAAGCCATGCACCCTTCCGAACCTGCTTTTTCACCTCTGCTGTTCTTTTCAGGCACCAAATGGTATCCTCAGGATCAAAAACTGTTATTTTCTTAAAATCACATCCTGATGTTGGAAAACTCTGATGATAAAACAAGATGTCTCTTCGCAGGTTAGCAAACAAGAAACACAGCTTTAAGTGTTGCCCTGTTACAAACAGCCTCACCTTGCTGAACAGAAACATCAGTGTTAAATTACATCTTCTAATGGTTTTTAAGGCACAAGAGTCGATCCAAAAGTGCCCTGTGATGCCAGCTTTCTATATAAAGCTACTTGTAGGAAGTAAGGATTTTCTTTCAGTCAGAATAAAGAGAATCACAGATGCAGACAGTGACAGACAACATTCGGTCTTCAGAAAGTCTTGCTTATTGAAAGAACAATTCCAGACAAGTGACAACCTGCCCTAGTTTTAACCAGCTTTAAAAAAAGACTAGTCCTAGAACAGTCGTGGTTTAAGCAATGAATGTAAAGAATCAAACACTGCTAACAGTGCTTTCTGGCAGGAAATTCATCCTCAGTTTTTCTTGATTTGGCACACATTTATAAGAAAACAAACTTCAAATATAATGTCATTTTTATTAAGTAATCGCTATGCCCAATGTGGGGCTTAAACTCATGACCCCGAGATCAAGAGTCACATGCTCTACCGACTGAGCCACAGCCAGATGCCCCCGATGTCATATTTTTTTAAAAAATCAACACTTGGGAGACTAGAATTATTACAATAAAAGGTTTTTAAAATTCAACATAATTGTACCCTAAAAGATGTCCTTCCAATAAATTTCAAAAGCAATGTTCATTCACCTTTCAGGAACTACAAAATTTAATTATACCGGAGTCTATAAGCCACTCAACACAGAACAGAACTGTATTTAAAGATCTTATCTAAAGAGACTTATTTTCAGCTTTTTTTCAGGCAGGGTCCATGTCCCCAGTGCCTCTTACAGTGTCCAACACCAAAGAGATGAGTGACAGCATTTGCTCAAGAAATGGCTAAAAGGATCTCCCACGTGGTGGTCTATTCGACGAGGTGGCCGATGCCATGGATAACAGTGCCACTCATTCTCACTCTACTTCATATCCACAAGCTACTAGTGGGAAAATCATTCATTCGTTCTATCCACCACTACTAATCATAATGAACCCTTTGTCAATTAGTTCTAAATAGAACAAAACACGACCCACATCTAATTTACATTCCTTGTAATAAGCTAGGTCTTGCTTGAAGAGGGTGGAACCAGAATGGTAGAAGAATAGAAAAAAGAAAAAAAAAAAACACTTTTTTTTTTTTTTTAGTGTTTTCCTGCTCTGTCTGGAATGTTCTTCTCTTACTGACTATGAATAAATATAGAACTCACCTGAGACCTATATTTAGACTTATGCCTTCAAAGGGCCTTCCCAACTAGCCCACCCAAAAATGAAGCCATCTAAATAAAAAGATCCATTCTAAAACTTTAATAAAAATTTAATAGGGAGTATTGGAGAAATGCAGTAAAACAATCAAGATAATAAAAATGAGATAAAAAGAAGTTAAAAATAATGTCAGAGAGTAGTAGTAGAATTAGAAAACAGGAACGAAGGAGTAACATTTATAAAACTGGAGTCCCAAAGGAAGAGCAAAAAACCAAAAACAAAAACACAGAGGGGGGTAAAATCAATATTTAAAACCATAATCCAAGAAAACTTTGCAGAAATAAAAGATCTAAATCTACATATTGAAAGTGCCAACCAATACTTGGAAGAATTTACCTGAAACAATCAACTCCCAAATGCATCTTAGAAAACTTAAAGGCTTCAAATATAAAGAAAAGCTCAAGGCCTCTAGGCAAAAAAAGACAGAACAATGAACAAAGGCCAACAAATCTGACTGGCGTCAGAGTTGTCTAAAACAAAACACAACGCAAGGCAACAACGGAACAGCACTGTTTAGAAAGTCAATGAAATAAAGTATGAATAATGGATTTTATATCCAACCAAGCTGTCCTTCAAATATCAAAGCCTTGTAAAAACAGTTTTAAACACAGAAGAATCACTATCCCTTCTCAAAGACTCTAGCTTAATGCACCTAACAAATGACAGGAAAAAGAATGATAAGGCCATTCATACACATAACTGTAAATCTAAGATTAAAATAAAGGTGGGGACATTCACCTTTGAAAGTTGAAGATTAATATGCAAATGTTACATGTTGTAACAAAACAGAAGTAATGCAAAAAGAATGTGAAGAAAAGGGAAAGGAGGTGAGAAGGTAAAATAAGTTCTTTGGTTGGCAAAAGCCAAAAGTTAAAAGGTACCAATAAACTCTAACACAACAGATGCTAAAGGATTAAATGGGTAACAGAGGATTACAGGCATTTAAAAGGTACAGAGACAAAGGTAACCACAGAATAATACAAATGTTCCTAAATAACATGTCATTAATTAAAAAAAATAAATAAATCTCATAATTACAAAATATCACCACAGACTTGAGACCAAATTTATCAGTCATATCAACGAGACAACAAGATTTCAAATCTGGCTCACAAAGCAAGACCCAACTCTATTCCAGATATAAGAGACACATCTTAGGCACAGTTCAGAATGGCTAAAATTAAAAGGATATACAAAGTGGTAACAAGCAAAAGACAGCAAAGTAGAATCCAAGCCAAAACACTTAAACATGAAAAGAGCACTTTAATTCTGAAGCCACAATTGACAAGAAAATTGTAATTTATAAATATCCATGCATGAAATAATGCTGCAGCCACCCTTATAAAAACTAAAGAGAAGTTGAAAGTGTGAAAGATTTCAGTCTAAAATAGAGCCAGATGATATGAAATGGAAAATATCCCAAAAGAACCCTCAGAAAAAGGGAGCTGAGAGACATTTCCAGCAAATGGTGATTTACAGAAGACAGAGACTTATTTCCTGTCCAATGAATATCCTCCAAGAAGGTCTCCCTATCCTCAAGCCAATGAGCTTACTGCCAATGTAAGTAGGCAAGAGAAATAAATTAAAGGATACAAATTGGTAAAGAAATGAAACTCTATTTGCAGATGAAACGATAGTGCATCTAGAAAATCCTACAAAAATTAATAAAAATTAAGCTAAAATATAAAATAAACATAAAGTAACAACAGCCTTTGTAGACACAAACAATAACCAATCTGAGGACAAAAAATAGAATCTTCGGGCGCCTGGGTGGCTCAGTTGGTTAAGCGACTGCCTTCGGCTCAGGTCATGATCCTGGAGTACCGGGATCGAGTCCCGCATCGGGCTCCCTGCTCAGCGGGGAGCCTGCTTCTCCCTCTGACCCTCCCCCCTCTCATGTGCTCTCTCTCTCTTTCATTCTCTCTCTCAAATAAATAAATAAAATCTTTAAAAAAAAATAGAATCTTCATCAGAGGTACAGAAAGCATTTAAGATAGCAAACAAAGACCATAAAATTCTTAGGGATAAACTGAACAAGCTACATCCCAAATCTATATTGGGAAAAAGGCTAAAACACTCCTGAAAGTAAGAGAGGTAGACCTGAATAAACATACCATCTCCTATTCTTGGAAAGGATGAATCAACATCATAAAAATGTCGGTTCTCCCCAAGTTAATTTATGATTAATTTTTATTTACCAGGAAAAGTACCAACTACTTTTGTCATGGAGTTGGAAAGGTGACAGTAAAGTTCATTTGAAGAAACTGACATGCAAGAATAGTGAGAAAAAAATGAAAAATGAAAAACCACGAGGAGAGATTAACTCTACCAGATAACAACTCAAAAATAAAACTTCCATAAACACAGAGTGGACGGAACATAAACAAACAAATAGACCCGTGGAATAAAGCAAGAAGCTCAAACTAGACGTAGGTAAATCTGGAAATGTATGATAAAGATGACATCTCGAAACACTGGAGCAAAGATAAAATGTTGAATAAAGAGCACTGGGACAATTAAGGAGCTATTCAGACAGGATGAAAGTAGATCCATACTGCAACACCGTACATAAACATACACTCCAAATGGATCAGGGATGCAAATGCAAAAGAAGAAACTCAAACAAGTACTAGAAGAAACCATGAGTGAGCTTCTCTTTACTTTCAGTGTACAAAAAGGCTATGGCTTAACTAGGACTCAATATCCAGGAGAAACTGGAGAAAATATTTTATAAATTTAATGAAGTATTTTATCTATCACTAAAACACCATAAGCACAGTCAAAGGCAACTGAAAAACTGGGAGAACGTGTATGTTGTAATATATGTTACAGACAAATTATCTGTAATACATAAACACTTACAAAAATTGAGACAACTGATAAGAAATAAGAAAAAGACATGAACAATTAACAAAGATATAAAAATGGCCAAACATAAAAAGATTCAGAGAAGGAGAGAACTGAAAGTGATAACCCTGGGACACCATACTCCCCTACTGAATGGTGGAATTATAAAGCATGACAACGACACTGTTTGAGGGGCTGTGGAAATGTCCAATTTTCATACATTGCCCATTAAGAATGCAAATCAGCACAACCCTTTTGAAGAGTATTTTGGTAATATCTCTACATATGCTTACCTTTCAACCTAGCAAACTCCACTCTAGAAATATATCCTAAACACACACCTCCAATATAAAAATCTATGTGCCAAAGTTTACTTACTGCAGCACTATCTGGAACTACAAAACGATGGAAACAACTTAAATGTCCACACACAGGAACACAGTAGAATAAACCCTGGTACGGCCACAGTGGAGAACGGTGCAGCCATACAAAAGAATGAGGATGATCTCTTACCACCTGATACAAAGTTCATAGGCTATATTACAGAATAAAAGAATATCTAAAATACGCTATCAGTTAAGTAAAAAACAAAGGGAAATTTTTAAAAATTACATGGATTCTGCATCCAGAATTCAGTACAACTTATTCTGTGGGATTATGACCCACAGAATAAATAACCATGAGTCCATTCTGATATAAATAACTGAATAAGTAAGTAGGGAGAAACAAACAATTCTTCACAGTAAAATTCCAATTAATAAATACAAAAGGCTTGATAGAAATAGGAAAATCACAACTTGACTTGTGCTTGTATGTGGAAAAAAGGAAGAATAAACCAGAAGCTACTGGGAGATTGGGGGGCGGGGTGAGGATGAAAAGCACAGGGTAATGGGGAGGGCGGGGACGGTGACAGGGCGATGATCCCTCCCTTGGTAAACTACTTATTAGCAGAGTTCTGACACTGAAAATCATGCTAATGTTTCACATACTAAAAACACAAAAATACAAAAAAAAAAAAAAATTAAAACCAGACAGGAAGTGGGCAGAATCCATAATGGAATACAAGTGGCTTCAAATTAACTTAATTGAATCACAAATTAATAACATAACCACATTCGATCTAACTTTGGAAAGCAACATTTTGGCTACATATTGTAAGATGAAAGACAAAAAGGACTTAAACATTATATTCTAGTTAGTAAAATGTCTTTTTCACAGGAGAATGGGTTAATAATTCTGAAACTACTCTATATGCTTAATAGGATTAAACAATTAACCTGTACATGGTGGGAAATGAGAGGTGTGTTTCTTGCAGCTACAGAATGGAGTTACATATAAGAAAGGAGGGAAGGCTAGAAATAAATTCCATGCAGCGGACATAGAATCAGAGAGAGTAGTACGACCTCGTGCTTTTCCGTACATACACTGATAAACAGAGATGTCTGTATACATATATACATTTCCTCATTCTATCCACTAACGTTGACTAGAAGCAGTGACATCCCACTAGCAAAGAGCATACAAGTGCTCAGATTAGGCGTCCTTATACCAGTCACCAGTCAAAGGAACGAGGCTCTGTGGAGAAATGGCTCCACTCAGGACTGAAGGAAGGTGAGGACAAAATGAGCCTGGACTATCTCATGTACCGGAAAGGAGTCAACCTAAAGGAGTTTTCAGTGGTCAACTCCAGAACAATTTGAGGAATAAAATAATGATAGTAAGGGATTATTATGCTCCACAGAATAAATAAATAACCTTGACTCTATAATGAAATAAACAGGAGTCCACTCTCTTCCATACAGCAAGATTCCAATTAATTAATGTAGACAGCATGATGGAAATAGAAAAATCACCACTTGATAAACACTACAGTCTTATTGTTGCAGGCAAGAATAATCAATGGCCAAATTTTATGGTGAAAGCATGATGAGACACAGAGTATTTGTATAATCCCAAAGTATCACCACATACTTATTAATTCCAACGGGGAAGATAATAACTTTACAGTGGAGAAAGGCAAAAGCCACCAACTTAATGAAATAAATTTAACAACTAGTTACTCTATGTTAAAGTTAACTATAAAGAAATATTACAACACCCAGAATCTCCTTGGTATGACTGATGTACTGAGGACACATATCTATCATTTCTGTAGGTTTGATAAAATGCACAGCTGAAGCTAATCATGAGGAGATGCCAGAAAAGCTCCAATTAGGCAACATTTTACAACATAACTGACCAGTAGTCTCCAAAAGTGTCAATGTCATAAAAGACAAAGACAGACTGAGAAATTGTCCCACACTGAGAGACTGGCATGACAACTAAATGCAACGGGAGATCCAAAATGGGACCCTGAACTAGAAAAAAAGACAATGTGTGAGTAAGATCTATGTAATAGTTCACTGTACCAGATCAACATTCATTTCCTGCTTTGATAATTGCATTATGGTGATGTAAGACATCTGAGCATTACAGAACTGCAGTGAGGGGTCTAGAGGAAGTCTCTGCACTACTCTTACATCTTTTCTCTAAGTATGATATCATTTCAAGATGCAAGTTAAAAAAATTTTAAGGCTCTATAAAGTCCCAGTCAAAACAGGCTCATAGACAATATCATCTATAATAGCCAATTATTAGAAAAAAACCTAAATGTCCATCAGAAGGTAAGTGGTTAAATAAAATATGTACACAAGATAGAACCCTATTTCTATGAATCTATAAATAAGGAAGGGCACAAAGAAGTATTCTATAAATCCATAAGTGAAAGGATAAGGAAGTTTCACCTATAGCTGTATAGTTGAAGGGAGGGAGGGAGGAACAGAGAGAGAGAAGAGAGCGTGGAACAGAAGCAGGGAGTGGAGTAAGAGCTCTGATCCATTATTATAGGTAAGAGTAATATGCAACAACAATGCAATAGGTGGTTATATCCCTATCCTTGCAGACAAGTCTTTTCCTATCTGTAGGGGAGAGGGTCATAAAACACAGAATTGCTGACTCAAGGGGCATACATATTTTTTTATTTTTATACCTATCAAAAAATTACTTTCCCAGAAGTTGGCAGTAGTTCAGATATATTTGAATGTACCAGCAATGAATCAGAGTAAACATTTCCCCACAATCTTAGGAGCACAGGATCTCCTGGGAAAAAAAAAAAAAAAAATCCAACATACTCAGCAAAATACAATATCTCATTTTAATTTGTATTTCTCTGACCACCAGTAAGGATGAAACTCCTTCATGTTTACTTGCGTTTCCTCCCCTATCAATGGCTTATTCATAGCATTTGGAAATTGTCCAGTTGAGCTGTTTCATTCAAGGAGCTCTTTGGCATCATTCATTCATATATATATATATATATATATATATGATTTTTATATGTTCCTACAAATATAAATCATACATACATACATATAAATTCTATATATTTAAAAATCTGTGTTTTTTTAAAATATTGATGTGGGTTCTTCAGACCACACAGAAATTTAAACCATTACATCACTAAATCAATCACATCTCTTTGATTATGGTACTGGAGACTGCAACTGCCACGCAGTGGACAGAAGTCAGAGGGGCTAGATTTCTTCTGATGCGTAAGTCTGTCCTGTACAGAGAATTCCATACGTCCTGTATGAGTTTTGAATGTCCCACTGAACATTCATGTAGGTAAAAAACATTAGTTACAGTATCTAGAATCTAAGTCTCTTTCACATATAAACACAATGCATTTTTAAAACAGTTTCAGGAAGCCAACTTTTATGAAAATGACACTTCGTTGCACTGAGAACTTTCCCAAGAGTTGTCACCTGCTTGAGAGAAAGGTGCATCCCTAGGGCAAGGGCATTCTTGGTATTTAAACTGCTAAGGCCACACACACGAGACCCCCTTCACTCTTCTCACTCTCAGCGTGCCTTGTGCTTCTACATACACACGTTCCTTAATTTCCTACCGTATCCATGCCTGAACATCTACATCGTGAAACATACACTACCTTATCAAGTTTTGGGTTTTCCCCTAACATTATTTCTATTCAGAGCAGTGTTATTTGCTATTATGTGTACAGGTAGATTATATTATTTATGAATTTCATCTCAGAATAATAAAGGGTACAATGCAATGCACTTGTTACACAAAAGCATCACTGAGCCTACTAGGATCAGAAATACTGCCCTCGGATTACAGGAGAGGAAAGATTTCCTTAACTCCAGGTCTTTGACCGTCCTCTCCTCCACTAGGAATACAGATAAGGCTCCTCCTCTCAGCCCCCTGAACAGTGAACCTTCTCCCCAAGAGTCGCAGGCATGTCAGTGTTCTCCTCACACATCCAGTCCTAAGGCTCAACCACTTACCTGAAGTTACTTAGGCAGTAGGACAATGAGGGCATCAGAAATATAAACTCAAAGTGCCATGTGCCCAGGATTTGCTCAATGAATACCCATCAGTACTACTTTAATTTTTTTAATTACCATTTTAAAATTTACTTGATCAAGTATACCAAAATCTTTGCTATTTATTAAAATGGTAAAATATCAAAACAGTAAATTAATCTATGCTTCAACCACAGATGACCAAAAAAACTATAAAATACGTTGACATTTTCTCATTCAAAGAAAAATTAGTCTTTCTCCTCAGTAACTATCATAAAATATTGACATGTGTTTAAGGAAAGCATCAAATTAAACTTTTTAGTTTTGCCATCAACTTTTCTTATCTGACCTCTTGTAACAGAAAAGAAATTTATGAGCTAGAAAACACGTCACTGCCTGGCACAAACGATGAGCTGTTGATTCTAAAACATACTGTAAAAGAGATCCTTGACATACACATTAATTTGTACTTCTCCCAGAACAGTTTCTGTCATGTGACTCTGTCACTTTCTTTCTCGATGCATCTACACTGAGAAAAGCAGACAAGCGTGCACACACACAGACATTCAAAAAAAGAAGAAAAATACTAAAGAATGGGTCATTAGAACATAAATTTGTCTGGGTAGCTCCTTACAATGGTTCAACAGTATATCTCTGCAAGAACACAAAAGACACTGTTGCTGAATGCTCAGGGTGCATTCCAGAATGAGAATTTGATATCCTTAACTTTCCTGTAAAAATATCCAATGGCACAAACCCACAGAAAATCTACAGCAAGTTTTATAGGACTCTTCCCATTGGTTAGATATTTTTTTTTTTAAGATTTTATTTATTTATCAGAGAGAGAGAGATCACGAGCAGGGGGGAGAGGCAGAGGGAGAAGCAGGCTCCCCACTGTCCAGGAAGCCCGATGCGGGGCTCCATCCCAGGACCCCAGGATCATGACCTGAGCCGAAGGCAGATGCTTCACCGACTGAGCCCCCCAGGCACCGTCCATTGTTTAGATTTTCGATGGTTATTTCTAATTCTCCATTTCTTTCACATTAGATGTACAACACTAAATTTCCATTTTAGTGAAAAACAGCATTGTTCTCAGCTGAAACACACTTTTTAGAATTATGTAAAATAGTGTTTTCTAACATTTAATTATAGAACAAATTTAAGTCTCAACCTTTCTTCCAATTGGTCATTGAATTCGATGATACTCCATTTTAAACTCTACTTTTGTTCTCGATCTAAATTCTTTTAAAATTTCTAGTTTCTAAACCAGGTTTATAATTATTGTATCACAAAACTGAATCTCAGGAAAAACGAGATACTTTCCTTAAAGATTCCATTTCAAATATGCTAACTGCAGGCCTTAGGAGCAGAAAGTAATTGAAAATCCCAATTACTCCTTATCATCATCATCATCATCATCATCATCATCATCATTTTGCTCCAAAGATTACAATCTATAGCAAAGACATCAAGTTAGCCCCCAGAAAAAGTTCTCTCTTACCACAGAACCCCTATTCTGTTAGAAGCAACAATGTGACTGGTCCAAAACAAAAACATATTTCCTAGCTGCCCTCAGAGAGTAGTCATATGATATGTTTCCAGTCACTGGGATATACGCACACAGTTTTGAGTGGGACTTCCTGTAAAGCTCCTTTAAAGGAGGGACAAAGTCAAGGGGCACAGTCCCATTGGGTACTTCCTCCTTTTTAGAAAATACATATAATGGCTGGAGAGTAACATTCACTTTACACTGTAACATAAAGATCAATAAAACTGCAAAGACCTAGCAAGCACATCCTCGAATTGGTAAACCAAAGCTGGCAACTTCCTAACTATGGACTTCGCATCATACGAGAAAAATAAACGCCCCATCTTATTTAAGCCTCTACTTTTTGAGTTTTCTAGGACATGCAGCCTAACTTAATTTCTAAATGATGCAATCTAACAGAAAACCGGGATACAGAAGAAGTTCTATGAAAAGCTACAGAGGAAGACACTTGTTCTGGCAGAGGCAGGGGGTGGTGGAGCTCAGAAGGATAAACTAATAGAGAAAGCAAACATATGACTTGGTTCATTCATTTGTTCAACCATCAGGGTCAACTGCTGTTACCAGGTGCTAGTTCCTGAGGGGCAGCCACTTTGAAATGGGGTACAGACACACGAAGAGGTGGTGAAATACAGGGTTATTTATATGGGGCAGCCATACACAGCCATGCGGGACTGTGTCTACAAGGACTGGCAACTTTTTCTAATACCCACAAAGGTGCTATCCAGTCACCAAAGCCTGTATTCAAAGATGCCTTAAGGACTGGCCTCAGCCCTTGAGCTATAAAAACAGTAACAGAAATAAACATAGGGTACTTTGAATAGGATTTGCCTCCACAGATAAGGCTATTAGCCAAAAGCGCAGTCACATTTTACCTGTGGACTGTTGTTTGTTCTTCTCAGCCACACTACCCGATTTTCCATGACCACAGACAACATTGCCTTAATGTGGTCTAAAACCGAAGTAACCCTTTAAATTGGCCCCGTGCACCCGTCAGCAAGGAACAGAAACAGTTAACATGTAATATCTTGGTATCATGTTCTATAGGTTTAAAGGTCGGATGGTTTTTTATTTCATTTATTATCAGTTATTAAACAATACCACTGAGTGACTAAAAATTAAGAAAGAGTATGTTTCTTACACTTAGAGCATACAATAAGGGGAGAGGAAAAAAAAAACCACAAGAGTCTTTTTCTCTATTGTATAAACACACACACACCAAGAATAAGTAGAATGTCTTTGAAACCAAAACAATAGGAAATCACTCTTGGCTGAGAACACAGACTCCGATCATGTTGATTTCTTCTTTAATCCTGCTAAAGCAGGTTTCTGCATGCTTTCTGGGGCCTCCACCTACAGAGTTGTTAGGACAACGGCCAACACGTACATTTAATTACGTAAGTATTCAACGCTATCAGCCAGCTGTTGCCAGGACACAATACACTGACCTCTTTCACTTACTCTCTTGCTTAAAACCGGCAAAAACAAAGCAACTGTTGATGTAACACAGTCATCATGAGATATGCAAAATACTATTCACCAAAAAGATTTTAGATAACTGCAAAACTCAGTTTTGCATTTTAA
This sequence comes from Callorhinus ursinus, assembly GCF_003265705.2. Lineage (NCBI taxonomy): Eukaryota > Metazoa > Chordata > Mammalia > Carnivora > Otariidae > Callorhinus > Callorhinus ursinus. The sequence continues at coordinate 20,280,605 of NW_027397088.1, read as the reverse complement.
AATGACTTACTACATCTGAACTGCTTTTTCTGTTCCTGATTTGCAAAATAAGTTACTAATCCTTCAACTGTGAATTTAACCATTCCCTCATCCGGTTTTATTTAAGTCAACCAGAAGTTCAACCCCAAAATACACCTTCTCCTTTATTTCCAGTCAAGTTTCTACTGGGGTACACGACATAATAATCTCTCTGTACCCCCCTCATCTCTGTTTTTCCTCAGTTAGGGAACAAGCAACCTAAAGCCTGTAACAAGGAAGGAGTCAAAATCTGCTCTAAACTATAGGACTCTCACCCTTCAACAGAGAGCTCTTCTTTTATGTTTCCAGAAAACATGTTCCTCCAACACCTTTATTAACCTCAGACAAGCTGATGGGGGAAAAAAACAATACAAAGTCCCTGCAACAGGAGAAAACAGACTAAACACAACTATGACTTGAGACTTGAATAATACTATTTCACACATGGTATGATGAGAAGACCTAAGGTCTAAGCAACTTCTCCAGAGAAATGTGGTCTTCAACAGTATCACTGTCTGCAGAGATCTTACTGTTTGACTCCTTCACAACATCCTTTCTCAAGTTAATCTTACCAATGCTTCTGCTTCCTCCCCTGCAACAGCCATGTTGATTTTTTTTTTTAATTTGATGGTTTAGCTGATGTTTTTTGCTCATTTGGTGAAACTGAGCAATTTGATACTCAAATGTAAAATAAATGCTATGATATTAACATAGCTATATTATATAATTTATATACCTAGCATAGAATAATACATTCACAATGACATGCTGATGCACAGACAGAATGATGCTAAACTCTCTTCCCCAAAAAAGGAAGAATCAGTTCAACCTAACTGTACAAACGTGTTGAGTAATTAAAATTGTGTGTCAAACTCAACCAAATCCTACCAGGTTTTTATTTACACCTTTCTTTCCTCTCCTCTGACTCAGGATGAGATGCTTCAATTGAGTCAAGGGTCAAGGTCCTGAAGCTGGCCCAGCTTAGTTAGTTTGTCAGGGAGAATAAGGTCTTGCCGTTCACAGCTCGACGTCTGTCAGCTTGACCAAGTGGCCACTCCAAGAAGGGACAAGAATTCCTACCCTACGATCCAGCAACTGCACAACTAGGTATTTACCCAAAGGATATAAAACTACTAATTCAAAGGGACACATGCATCCTGATGTTCATAGCAGCCTTATCAACAGTAGCCAAATTATGGAGAGAGCCCAGATGTCCAGCAACTGGTGAATGGATAAAGAAGACGTGGGGTGTGTGTGTGTGTGTGTGTGTGTGTACATATACATACAATGGAATATTACTCAGCCAACAAAATGAATGAAATCTTGCCATTTGCAATGATATGGACGGAGCTAGAGTGCATTACACTACGCAAAATAAGTCAGAGAAAGACAAATACCATAGGATTTCACTCATTATGGAATCTGAGAGGGGGCGGAGAGAAAGGCAAACCATAAAACAGACTCTTAACTACAGAGAACAAACTGAGGATTGCTGGAGGGGAGGTGGGCAGGCGGATGGGTTAAAAGCGAGATGGAGATTAAGGCACTTGCGATGAGCACTAGGTGTCGTAGGTAAGTGATGAATCACTAAATTCTACTCCTGAAACTAATACTACATAAAATGTTAACTAACTGGACTTTAAATAAAAATTTGAAGGAAAAAAAAAAAAGATTTCTTACCCCCTTTACTACTTCCCTCTAGAAAGAAAATGCAGAGTAACAATGATAAACACAAGTTTCTTACCTCACTTAGGACAAAGGGCAGGTTTCTTCTAGTTTATAAGTAAAACATAAAAAGAAAAGAGCATGATTTCTTAAAAACAGAGTCCTTTAATATGATAATCTGAAAATCAGAATTTTGTCTCTCCTCTTTGCAAATATAAAGGCTGTCTCCCACAAGGGATTCACAAGGGCCTTGGGGGACCATTCTTAGAAGAGTTGACAAGCAGTCTATTAATGGTTTCTGTTTCCCAAGAAAAGGAAGATCATTACACAGTAGTCAGAGTCAGAGGGTCAAAAACTCCATAAAAAAGAAATGTCCTGAGGTCAGTAAGCTGACCTCAAGACTCACAATCTAGTAGAATGCCAAATATGTAAACAAACAATAAAATGTAATATTCAACAATAGATGTTTGTATGGGATCAAGAAGTAGCAGAGAATAGAGGGTGATTAACTCTGTGGACCTTGGGGGTAAAGGGTGGGAATTAGAAGGGAGATGACCTTACAGATGATATTACTTTTGTTATGAGTTCCAAAAGATGAACAGGTTGCCAGGCAGGACTACATGGGTGTGGGGGGGGGGGGGGGCAAGTGCATGCACGTGCACACATGCATGCATTTGGGAGAGAGGGGAGCCTATTCCAGGGAAAAGGAAGAATATATGCAAACACAAAATTATATCATGTCAGGGAGAAAGAGAATTCTATGAAGGAGTGGCAGGAAAACAAGTTAGAGAGGGAGGCGAGAAAATAAAACAAATAAATCTTAAAAAAAAAAAAGATTTTGTACAAAGACCTTGTTACACTAAGAAAGTTTATCTTCCTCCCGTGGCTGGGAAGGACCCAGCACTGGGTGTGAAGGAGGGCAGAGCACAAACTAGGCCAGAAAAGCAGCTGAGAACAAGCCGAAGTTCTGCTGTGAAATGAAGAGCAAGAGATAACGTGAGGACCCGTAACCACAGCAGTAACAACAGGAATGGAGAGAAAGGATTACAGTCAGAAGATGTGTGTCTAGTTCGTGGCAATCTGAGGAAACATGAGAACACAGTGGTTCACTGCAAGCTCCAAGAGGAACATTTATTACCAAGTAAGGACCACAACACTAATAACATCGAGGGAAAGAAAAAAGAAGAGGGCTCAAAAGGAGGAAGGAAAAGATTTTTTTTATTTTTTAAAGATTTTATTTATTTATCTGCCAGAGAGAGAGAGAGAGAGAGAGAGAGAGAGAATACAAGCAGAGGGAACGGCAGGCAGAGAGAGAAGCAGGCTCCCCGCTGAGCAAGGAGCCTGATGCAGGATTCGATCCCAGGACCCTGGGACCATGACCTGAGCCAAAGGCAGACTCTTAACCAACTGAGCCAGCCCGGCGTCCCAGGAAAAGGTATTTTAGAAGTAAAGGAGTCAAAGAAAGCTCACAGACTATCTGGGAGAGGACAGTGCAAGCAAACAGGACAGACAACAGGAGGGGACACAGCAGCTGGGGAAGAGGTGAGGGCTGGTGCACGGGGGTTCTGCACGATGTGGCCCTGAGTCAGCCGAACAGAGAAGGCCAGGAAGCAGTGGGATGCACAGGTCTGGATCTTGGACAAGGAGAGAAGGTCAGAAACAGAAATGTTCAAGTAATCAGCACACAGACAGTATCTAAACAAGTGAAGGAGATGGGAAGAAAAAATGGTAGGAGGAAATGTAAACTCATGCTCAGCACAGCACTGTTCAGAGAGCCACACCTGGTCTGTGACACATATGCCGTCGAACAGTCCAAAACTCTGAACTAACATTGCGTACGGAGGGAAACTTCCTGGTGAGCAGGGAAAACTGAAGCCACCAGGCTGTGAGTGATAACATCATTCAGGGACTTGGGGCTGCCACGAACAGTTTAAGCAAGGACCTAAAATGGACAATGAACCAAAGCCATCTCATACAACTAGAAAAACCAAAATTAAAACATCAAGTTAAAAACAAAAATCTACAATGTACAGTATTAAAAACTAAGTTTAACAGAACAACTTGTGTTATCTGACCTGTGTTTTACAAAAGGCCAAAACTAAAGCCTACTGTTACTTTTCTCTTTCCGTGCCAATTACTTTTATTAGAAAAAGAAAAAGATAACCTATTGCTAGTGAATCTAGGTTAACAACAGAATCGGTCAAGTTTTTTATTTCCTTATAAACTGGATAATTACTAACTGAAAGGCCAAGCACTTCTCTGTTCTTCATAAGTTAGCTTTTTTGAAAACACTTCACAAAATCAAGTTGAAACAATACTATCACAATGAAGAACTCCAAGTTAAATCTCCATAAAGCAAAAAAACAATTTCATAATAAGAATGACCGTCCAACAACTTCTATGCTCTGTCAACAGAACATTATATAAGGAGTTATCCCATAGACAAAAGATGTTACACAAAGCAAATACTGTCTCAACACAAACTTTTCCTCTTTGTTCACTCCTCCTTATATTCTAATTGTTCTTTCAAGTAATTTCACTCAGACGTCTAAACCATCCCTTCAACATTACCATTTGTTTCTACAGCAGAGGTGGTTCAAAGAACTAGTGATCGTCGTCTACCCACTATCAGTATGGCTAAACCACACTGCCCGTCTGGGTTAGAGTAACGCACAAGGTCAAACAGAGGTTGACAGTCCATGATCAAAGCAAGCTGGCTATTCTTTCTGTCATTTATATAGAACACACAAGATGTGTTTATTTTCACCAGCCTCTGAATGACCTCCTTTAGGTGGCAGAGAAAAGATCCCACATTTCTATAAAGCATTAACCAAAGGAGTTTTCTTATTTGATACTCTCATTAAGAGCAAATTTTATTTTTTTTTAAACTTTTGATCTTTTTCATTTATTCAAGAGCCCCTCAAGTTAAAGGCCATATTGTTTAAATCAAACTGGTGCAATGAATAAAACAAGGACAGGGCAACTAGCAAAGGCTCAAGAAGAAAGAGTATACATCCAACAGGCTGCCATCACAAAATATGGGGCTCATTAGCGACTTTTTTCAAAATTAGTGAAGGCAACAGCATTTAAGATTTCAAAGTGCAAAAGGCAGCCCCTCCCCCCCCAAAAAAATCACTCAACTCCATTTTTGCTACTAAAACTCCTACTCTTTTATCAATCTGAATACTAAATTACTAGTAGCACAAACACTGTAAAAACCCTCATAATCAGATCAACTAGAAGAGAGCAGTAGAGCCTACAGATTAATACAGACAGCCATTTTCCTATCGGTACATTACTTTGCCTAGATTAGGGAATTATTTAAAGCCGAACATTGTGTTATCAGCACTAGTTTATAAAATGAAGGCTTCCAAGTAACTTTAAGCTAATATTCTCTCTGACCGACATTAAATAACACTCCCCACAATATCGTATATATTGTAAAGTTTGGCTGCCACCACTGGGGGTGGGGAACAGTGTATGGCTATCTTGTCAGGATTATACAATTCAAAGGGGCGCCTGGGTGGCTCAGTTGGTTAAGGATTATACAATTCATGGATCTTAATCAATGAGATCAACGATTCACGAATCTTAGTATCAATGATCTTAATCACATAAAAGATAGCCAATCCCTTAGAGTTGTCTTTCTTCATTCCTGTTAAAATGAGATGGTTGACTGCCTGGTGGCTCAAGACAGAGAAAAATGAGGTGATAAGTAATTAAAGACAAACAATTATTAAATACCAGAAATACACCGGAAGAGACACAAAAGCAGAAGAACAGAAATGACGACACTCAGGAATGAGTGGCAAAGTGAAGCCATCATTATTTGGGCGAGATCTAGACTCATCTTTGTGAATCACTGAATTTGAACATGAGGGATTAACTGAAGCAGAACAAGGAGAAGGGAAACAGTCCAGCAGCCGCTCCTTGAATTTCAATGTCGTCTCACTATCTTTAAAAAGAAACACGCGAGAGAGGAGGCTGAAGGGAAAGGATGTAGCATGACGTAAGGCACACTAGAGTTTGCGAAGTATCCATCTTCATTTTTTTCTTTGCTAGGGGGTGGTGAGGACAAGGAAGAAGGCGTCGGAATGAAACGCGATGCTTGGCAAGGGAAGGCAATCTATCACTGAATGTCCCTAAAGGTATACACGTCACCTCACTGTTAACCGTTATTGTGTCTTTCACCGGATTACATTTACTCTGGAAACAAATCAAATGCCAGCACAGGTGTCCTATTAACAAGAACTAGTTGTGATTATCAAAAGCCTTGAAAACCATTAAAAAAAAAAACCATTTAATCACCTGTGTACTGTTCTTACACTTTCTTTCAATCACGCAGAAGAGTGCATTAAGGGAACCTATGCTTGCGAGCACCAGCTCTGCAGTGTTCAAATGACAGTTTTCTTATGGGATGACTTCATTTAATCATTCAAACACCACATCACTACTGAGAACCACACTCACTACACGGTTCATGCAGATAACAAAACCCACGGACACAAGTTACATTTGTGGTTTTAAATAAACTTTTAGAAACAGTCTAGCAGCACAACCATCAGCTACATTACAAAATTGAGAGTCACAGAAACTAAATTCTCTGGATTCTGTGCTCAGGGGGTATCACCAGCACGAAAATATCTTTACATCTTATTTACCTTTCCCCGAGGGAAAGAGTAGATAACCTGGGGACATGAGAGATTTCTCATAAAATGAAAAGCATTCTTTGGAAATGAGCAGCATCTGGTAATCATCATTTTCGGCTCGCTGTAACAACTCCTCCTCCCCCTCCTGACCACGACCCAAGTCCGCCGTGCCCACCCCACATCACGTCCACCTCCCCTGCTTCCCACCACGGTGCCAGCAAGATCTCTTCTCTGTTCCTTCTGTGGTTTCCGACTTGAGGGTGCCATCACATTCAACTATCACTTCTGTGCAAAAAAATATCACCTCCCTATCTCTTAGGTCCTGGGCTCTGATAACTGCTTACCTGACGGCTTCACCTGGGAAGCATGGGAATAACGGGGTTCATTAAACTCAGTGACTCTGGTCGGACTGCCTAGGTTAAAGACCCCACTCCACCATTTATGAACTGAACAGCCTTAGAGAACTTCCTCTGGAAAACAGACGCTTCATCTGTATAAGCAGAATAAAACCGTAACCTACAACTCAGTGACAGACTGCCAGAATTAAGCTGGGTGATATACCCAACTGAAGTAAAGCATTTTGGACAGCGCCCAGCACACAGAAGGGGCTCGATAAGGATCAAATAGAATCATCATTTTATCAGAGTATTTAGCTGGGACTTCAAATAACAAACGGCCTGTTCAAAACCAAAACACGTCTTCCCTCCAAGTGAGCTCCCTGTCGGGCATTCCCCGCTGCATTCAAGCCAGGGGTCTCAGAGTCATACTTGACAATGTCAAAACTATAAAGAATTCTTCCTCCTCAAGTCGACTCCTTCCTTCCAAATCCAAGCGCCTCCACGTGAAACGAGGCCGACAATTCCTCAACTACTACAGCTCTTGCCTGCCATGGGACCTGAGCTATATTCTTCTGTGCGCCCAACCATCCTTCGCACCTGCTGCGGGAATTAATCCTGAGAGACCAAGGGGGCAAACACAGCTAGAAAAGGAGTATTTCTTTGAAATGACCTTGTATAGTAGTATAACAATAAAAAAAAAAAAATACTGCACAGGTAAAAGAAAGGACAGATTTAAAAATAACAGTAATAATAAATGGTACTGGAATAATGCAGCTGTCCCTGCATCATTAGGAAAAAAGATCTGAAACATGTACAGATGCTGTACAAAGAAATTACACATTCCTGGAGGGTCAAAGAAGACCTAAATACCTTATTCATGAACTGGAAGACACAAAATGTAGAAAGATGCCAATTCTCCCCTCAAAGTCATCAAGATATTTGCTCTAATCACAACCAGAATCACAACGGTATTCTTGTTGAACTCGGAACCTGATATTAAATTTATATGGAAGGACAAAGGACCAAGAAAAGCCAAGACACTCTTGATATTAACAAATATTTTGACTTAATATGAATCTGTATTAATCACTGACTGTGTAAAATCGTGCCAGAACAAAGAAAGAGGTCAATGGAACCACAGAAAGAGCCCAGGGACAGACCCAAACATCCAGGGACACTCAGCATGACAGAGTGGGTAATATACAGACAAAAGGAAAAAGAATGGATTTTTAAGAAACAAGAAATGATACTGAAAAAATTCAGTGATTACATGGAAATAAAATAAAAGTGGACCTCCTTCCGGGTACCACATCACAAAAACTAACTCCAGATGGATTATAAACTTAAATGTAAGAAGTAAAAACCATGAGACATTTAGAAGACAATACTGGAGAGTATCTTAACTTCAAGATAAAGAAACACATCTTAAATAATAAGAGCACAGACCCAAAAGAAAAAAATAAATTTTTAACCCAGAATTTCTCTTCATCATAAGATACCATTAAAGAAAGTGAAAAGATAAGCCACAACTGATGTTTGCAACCTGTATAACATGGAAAGATTAGTAGAATACATATAATAGAATCCCACAAATAATAAAAAGACAACTCAACAGGAAAAAAATATTTAAAAAACTGTTTCACAAAAATGATAAATCCAAATGGCCAATAAACATATAAAAAGATGCTCAACATCATTAGGAATCATGGAAATGCAAATTAAAACCACAGTGAGATGTCATCTGTACCACAAGATTGGCAAAAATTTAGAAATCTGACTATATGAAGAATTGGCAAGAATGCAGAACAACTACACACATCCCTTACTGCTCAGAGTGAACACTGGTACGCCCCATTCAGGAAAAAGAGGCTGACATTACTAAAGTCTGAACACACACACACCTGTGATCCAATAATTCAACTCCTAGGTACATATCCTAAAATAACTCTTGCGCATGCACACCAGAAAACACGTTCAAAATATTCACAGCAGCAGTGTTCATAAAAGCAAAACGCTGGGAAAACTCTTATCAGTAGTAAGATGAGTAAACGGTGACAAATCATTCAGTGAAATATAAGAATGGCCATTTATTTCACGTCCATCAAAGGATAAATCTAAAATCCTAAGGAGGAAAAGAAGCAAACCTCAGAACACACAGAGCATGAAGTTCAATAAACAAAGTCCAAAACAGGGCAAAACTAAACCACACGTTGTTTAGAGATACTCTTCATAAATGATAAACTTACTAATAAAAGTTAGGGAACGACGCACGAAAATCAAGGTAAAGATGACTTCGTGGGGATATGATTCAAACAGGGACGCATGGTGGTTTCTAAAGTTTTGGCAATGTTATGTTTCTTAGGCTGAGTGGTAGATACAGAGGCATTAAGTTTATTATTATTATGGAAACTGTACAAGTTTCATAAACTTTTGATAGATCTGGTTTGACGTACTTCATGATAAAAGCCATGGGCGCTGAGCTTGAGCACGAAACGAGGAGGAGTCCGGCTGGAAAGGCGAGAAGGAAAACAGGGCAACAGCTAAATGGGGGCCCTGGAAAAGGTTTCAGGTACCAGCAGAAGGCATCCGTGGGGTCAAGAGAGGTTGGGAACACAGGAAAATGACATAATTTATAAAGCGAGGTTTCTGAGAAGGTGAGTGGGAGAAGGTTTAGGGCACACGTGAAAAAGGACACTTCTTTCACTCGAACCTGAGGAAACATAGTAAGAAGCAAGGATTCATATGCATTTCTCCCACATGAACTGTGATTCCCTTGAAGGGCGGGCATTATTAGCATCAAGCATACTGCTAACCGACAGGAAGAGAGAAAAGAGGTAAGGACTGTTTCAAATCAGTCCAAAAAGTGTGGACTGGGTTCCCTGAAAAGAGGATGTGGTTGATACAACACATATTCACATCACCTTTAATTAGCTAACTTCACAGATAGTCAAATCACCTATCCAAAAAGTCCACAGTAAAGTTTCATTCTTTATCAGATAAAGTCAAAACAGTATAATCTTATAAGTCCAACTCCTACTCTTTTTGATACATACTAAATATTTATATTATTAGGGAATTTTTTAAAAGTGGATTTCCTCAACTTCTTAAGTTCACTTATAAATCTTAAGTTCACTTAGAAAGAAAAGAAAAGAAAAGAAAAGAAAAGAAAAGAAAGGAAAAGAAAAGAAAAGAAAAGAAAAAAGAAAAGAAAAGAAAAGAAAAAAGAAAGAAAGAAAGAAAGAAAAAGAAAGAAAGAAAAAAGCAACTTCCACTTACTTAATTGAGTTTCTAAAGTGGTCTTCAGCTGGGTTTTTTACGGTACAACTATTCAGGAGCCATAAATCAGCGTCTGATGCATTTTCTATTAAAAAAACAAATGTAAAAAAGAAACTTCAGTCTCACATTCAATCATTCCAAAGTACCCACGAGCTCACGCTGACATAGACAGAGGCAGTGGGCAGTGAAGTAAACCCATAACTGCATGACAAGCGGTAACTGCCAAATAGCATATGGAAATATGTGTGAGCAATAAATATAAATATTTATAACCTGCACTGTATCTTTTCATTTAAAATATAAAGAAAATAAGCATTTTCTTCCTTTATTTTCAATACTTGAGAATATTTTAAAACTTCCAAAAAGTAAAGTGGAACTGGCCTAATCTTCCTTCTGAATACGCAAATTCGTTGCCCCCTTTTGGACTGTGTCAACATGTTTCAGCATAGATATTATGAGATACTGAATATTCTGTAGCTTAGAAGTTATTAAAAATATAATTTGTCTTCCCTGAAAAAGTTAATGATTTACCTCAAAGTGAGCCTTTCATTCCTCTCACCAATTTGATCAAATATTGTTATGTATGTGTCCCCCCCCCATCTGCAGGGACACATTCCAAGACCCCCAGTGGATGCCTGAAACGAGATAATCCTGAACCCGATAGATGCTATAGTTTTTCCTACACATACAATATCTGTGACAAAGTTTCATTTATAAATTAGGCACAGTAAGAAAATAACAATAACTAATAATAAAATAGAACAATTATAACCACATACTGTAAAAAAAACTTATGTGAACAGGTCTCTCTCTGTACTACGCTCACCGCTCTTCTTGGGATGAGGTGAGACGATAAAATGCCTACGTGAGATGAGGTGAGGCAAACACACAGGCCCTGGGACGCAGCAGTAGGCTACTACTTGACCTTCGAAAATTACGTCCCAGGGAGGGCCATCTGCTTCTGGGCTCCGGCGGACCGCGGGTAACTGAAACCGCAGATAAGGGAGAGGGACGACCATACTGTGATAAACTCACTGGGAATGCAACCAGTAACCCAAACCCATCCAGTTTACAAAAGGAATCTGTAAATGACTGAAGTGTTTACTGCTATTCCAACTACCTCGTCACCCAACGGGACATACTCATTAAACCAGGACCACCACAATGAAAGAAAACCAAAACTGAAAGCTGCAGCACCTTGCACATACACTAATGCAGTAAGAGAGGCTAAGGGGCAGTGACATGAGGAACCAGGAGGACACACACACGTCTGTGTGCACACTCTCCACGTGGGAAGGGAACCTGAAGTGAGGGCGTTATGCCAAACGGATGTGAGCCCATCAAAGCTTCCGGCAAATTGGCAAAAAAATTTTTTCCCAAACATTTGGTGATAAAAATGATGAAATATTTTTATAGAGACAAGAACAAAAAATTCTTGAATCGATTAAAGGGAAAGTGCCTATTACTATTTATCCCTCCTAACGGGCCTCAGTCCTTCCCTTCCTATCCCCCGCCCACACCCCATGGGCTATTTGCCCTCCCAAAAGCCAGAGTGATCTTTCACTTAAGAAATCTGGTCACGTCACTTCCCTGCTCAAACTCAGAAATGATGGCTACTTACACACCTCCCTTAGTTCCCTCCCAATTATTCTCCACAATGCCACCTGAAGACATTCCTCTAGTATCAATCTTCTGATGATTTCCAGTGGTATTCGAGGCCTTTCCAGACCCAGCTACCTCCCCCACTTCAATATTGATTTCTCCCTACATTCATCTGTCCCTCCAGCCACACCAAACCACCTGGAATTCCTAAGGCCTACACTACTCTAGCCGGCTAGAATACCTTTGTTTCCTATCCACCTGGCTCACTCCCACTTACCCTTCAGCTGCAGTCTGAGGTCTGTAGCTGCCTCCATGGCAGACTGGGAATAGACCATTCTAGCACTTTACCTTCTGTATTAAAATAATTCCTTTTTCCAACCTGTCTTTATTACTATTTAAGAGATACTGAAGACAACATTTTTATCTGATGCCCTCTGAATGTCCAGGGCCTAAAACACTGATGGGCACAGAATAAACATTCAAATACCCTGGCACACTAAACAAGGTAAACAAATACTTAGGGATGAGACTTTATCTTCCTCACAGTTATATGCCCAGCACTTACTACATATGGCACCTGGTACCTGGTAGATATCCATTAAACATGTACTGAGTGAATGCTGAATTTTGAAAGACAAAATTAAACTATGAGCAATGTATTGCACAGATAAGAAAAAGTCATGGATGTCTGATAAAAAAAAATGATAAAAGAAAATAAAGACTTGGCATTTATTTAAAATAAACAAATAGGGGGGCGTCTGGGGGGCTCAGTTGTTAAGCATCTGCCTTCAGCTCAGGTCATGATCCCAGGGTCCTGGGATCGAGCCCCACATCGGGCTCCCCGCTCAGCGGGAAGCCTACTTCTCCCTCTCCCACTCCCCCTGCTTGTGCTCCCTCTCTCGCTGTGTCTCTCTCTGACAAATAAATAAAATCTCAAAATAGATACACAGATGGATAGATAGAGACATGGATGGATAGATAGATGATAGATAGATGATAGATAGATAGATGACAGATAGATAGATGATAGATAGATGGATAGATAGATAGATAAATAGACAGACAGACAGACAGATAGGAGTGCCTGGATAGCTCAGTCAGTTAAGTGGCCAACTCTTGGTTTTGGCTCAGGTCGTGATCTTAGGGTCGTGATACCGAGCCCCACGTCGGGCTCCATGATCAGCACAGAATCTGCTTGAGATGCTCTCTCCCCCTCTGCCCCTCTCCCTGCACACACGTGTATGTGCTCTCTCTCTCTCTCTCTCTCTCTCTCTAAAATAAAAATAGTTAAAAAATTAAAATTAAAAAAAAAAAACGCAAAACCTAAAGACAGAATGATCTGTGCCAGATGCCAGCTTTGTGTCCTGGCACATTCTTCTACTCAATCCAGCCACTGCTCAGGGTGAAGACAGTGCTTACCATATATACTACAACAAAAGCCCTCTCAAGGAGAACTCCAGCAACAAATAAGGCAAATCATTCTACTTTGTCTGAAATGCTGTCCATGTTGGAATGTACAGACTTTCAAAATAAAGTGAATACTATGCTTGGTGATCTAACTGCAATCAATAGGAATCCAATGAATATACCAAAATGCCTACAAAATCACACAACTTTTTGACTACCCCTCAGAAGATAAATGTCCCTTCCAATGAACACAAGAGTTTCTTACCAATTATTTCCAAACTCAGTTTTGTGTTGGTACATCTTACTTAATATTGTCAAAACATACTATTTATAAGCATAAATCAGGCAGTAAACCACCATAACACAATGAGGATTTACCATACCCCAAGCTCTGTATTCCAGGCACAGGGGATATGGCTGAGGAAAGAGTTCCTGCCCTCAAGGTAGTTTAAGTCTTCAGGAGGAAGTCTGATAAAAACAAACCACAGAAAACAAGGTAATTTCAGGTACTGGTCAATGCTATTAAGATGATACGAGAGAGTAATGGACAAAGAATAATTAGGTCAAAATAGGTCTCACTTAGTAGTTCAAATCTGAGTTGAGACTCCAGTAATAAAAGACCATGCAAAGACCAGAAGAAAGAGCATTTCAAGAGAAAAACAGCAAGTACAAAGGCCATGAAGTAAGAGCGAGCTTGTCGTGTTCTAGGACCAGAGAGACTGGACGCAGGGCAAGTGGGGATAGAAAGGTGGGAGAGGCAGGCAGCAACCAGAGTATTTGGCAAGTTAAGAACTTCACACTGTATTGTAAAAATTACAGGAAGTCACCACTGGGTTTCAAACAGCTAATTTCTACTTCGGAAAGCTCATTCTAGAAGTGCCATGAAGACTAGAGATGGGGAAAAAGTAAAGAGAAGAAAACCAGCTGGAAGCTGACACATTGGTCTAAGGAGGAATATGGGAGAGAGCATGGTGAGCTGCAAGGGGGTCAGAGTGATGGCAAAAGCAAGAAGGCAAATGGGAATCAAGAGAATTCCCCGATAGATTAGATAGGAACGGTGCAAGAAGGAGTAAGTAGGAAGCACACGGAAGGAGTCTGGGCCTGAGCCTCGGTTTGTTTATGGTGCTGTTTACTGAAACGAGAAAGGTTTGGAAAGAAACAGACTTGGGGACAAGAGAATCAACAGGGCTTTTGGGGGGGGGGTGCGCACGCTTTGTCTGAGATCCCTATCAAACACCCAACTAGAAATACTGATTGGCTACTGGTATAAAATAAACCAAAGCTCAGGGATTCTTTCAGGCCGGATAAACAAATGGGAGGATCAAAACCCTACAGAAGATATCTGAATATATGGAAATGGATGAGCTCACCTAACGAGGGATTACAGGAGGAAAAAAATCGGACAGAGAAAGCAGCAGCAGACAGACACGGGGACATTCAAAGATCTAGAAGAGAAGGTGAGATAGGGGAAGGGTACTGAAAAAGAGCAGTACATAAAGAGGATAAAAAAATTAGAAAACATGGTGTTACAGAAATCCAGAGAAAAAAGTATTTGAAAAAGGAATAAACAATTAAGTTACATGCTAAAAGTTCAAGAATGATATCTGCATCTCTGTGCCAACCCACACTCACTCACAGGCCCTGTTTTACTAAGTAACACAGAAAGCAAACACTACGCAAGGGGAGAGAGGAGGAACTGCATATGGCTATTTGCCAATAAAGAAGGCAGGCTCTTTCTTGTTTTGTCCCCCTACAAACACATTTTCTTGGTTTTAAGATGCCAACACCTATCAGAAACACTATCGACTTAGTAAGAGCTCTCCAAGACGGGGTGGAAAACTGCATCACGTTCTTATCAATTTTAAGGTACATCCCAACCTCAAATATTAACATTAACAAGGTAGGAGTGAATGGCATCTGAAACAGGAATAAGCTAGTTTAGCATGTCTAGCATCTAGAACAATCAAGAAATGCCACAAGACCTGCCTTTCCAGGACCCCATCACCCAAAATTAAATAAACGTTCAAGCATACTACCATTGGTGGATGACTTGGCTATCAGATTAAATATCTGCAAAGAGAAAGTTAACACCTTATGGTCTTGCTTTAATCAGAGCACTCATGTCAGGTTCTCCTGACACTGGAAGAGAAGCAGTTAAGTCAGAGAAGAGCAGTTAAGAAAGAAGCACAAGGCAGAGGGGCTAGAATGAACCAAGCAAGGGAGAGGCAGTCAGAAGACACCCGGCTTGGAGGCCTGAAGAGGATCCCAGAAAGATTTCTACCTTTCTTGGATGCGGCCTCCAGCACAGATAACCCCCGATATGCAGCCGAAAATCATCTGCATGCCAGCCAAATACTGCCAGTGTCACAGCTGGGACACCAGGACTGATCTGGAAGGGAACAAACTTTGGACCAGCCAGATGGCATCTGGGCACCAAGACTGGACTCTTTTCAGGCTTCCACTATGACAAGCAGTGCTATAATGCATAGTCCTGTGCATACATCATTTTGTATTTCTCCAAGATTACCTTTGGAATCAAGTCCAAAAAGGTCGGATTGTCTTATGTCATTCCGTTACCCTCTCAAATCCCTCTCTAAAAGGGTGTACCACCCTGCACTTCTGTGAGCAATGCCCGAGACTGCCCGTGGAGTTATCAAATCTCTGCACTTAAGCCAATCTGCTCAGAAACTGGATCCAGGGAAGTTTTAATACGCACGTCTCTTATTATGAATGAGTTGAACATTGTTTCATATATTTAAGGGTTACTTGCAATTTTTTTTAATGTTTTCCATTTGTTCACATCTTTTGCCCGTTTTTCCCCCCTCGGGTCAAACAGTCATTTTTATCTCAAGTTTTAATTACTAATAAACACAAATACACACACACACACACACAGGGAATATTAATTCTTTGTCTATGATAGATTACATTTTTTTTCCAGTTTGTCATTTTACATTTTTTATAGACTTTCTTCATATATTTTTATTTCTAGGACATCAAATTCATCAACGTCTTCTCTTACTGCTTCTGGATTTTGAGCCATAATTAGCAAGTTTCCTCTATACCCAGATTACTAGGAGTTTACCAATGTTTTCTCCTAATACACATATGGTTTTACATGTAGATCTTTGATCTGTTAGGAATTGATCCTGATATACACTGATCTCACTCAATTTTTTAAATGCAAAATGAAATAAAATCTTATATTCTCATATCACATTGGAAAATATTAAAAGGTATGATATTATCTAGTGCTAGTAAAGGAATGGAGAAACTGGTAACTTTGCTGATGGCAGTCTACACTCATGAAACACTTTGGAATGCCAATATGGAAACAGCTCTCAAAAATTTAAATGTGCATCAGAATTTCTCTAACACCTACTTGTAGAGCTACTTGTACCACACACATGCATATTTATAGACACACATATAGGCATACACATATACAGAGACCAATGACCAATTTTTAAAATCTCAGTGAACGTTACTGACAAAGCAAAAAATCCAGAAAGCCTACATATCCATTATGTGGAAAACATTTAAATAAATTATGAGACTACTGCTAAAATACCACTGAGCTGTCTAAAAAGCAAGATAAATCTGTAAATGCTGATTTATAATAATCATTGTTAAATCATCAGGTAAATGAAAGCAAGGTAAAGACAGGAGATCTTGTATTCGTTATTTACAAATGGAAATTCCATTCTAAGTAAAGAAAACTTCTGGAAGCATATACATGGGACACTGAGGTGTTTGCCCTTGGGAGTCAGATGAAGGCTGAGCTGTTCATGTGCCCCTTTTATATTCTTTCTTTTTTCTCTCTTCAAACTTGCATGCGCATTACTTTTATAACTGGATAAAGTGTAATCCTGAGAAGGGGCATGTTAATATTTCATTTATATCCATCTGTATTGCTTGAATTTCTTAAAGTATGTATTGCTTTTGACCAAACCTTTTTAATTTTTTTTAAGTTTCCTTTTCCAGAGAGCTTAGAATCAATAGTGTTCTTTCATTTTAAGGTGAGAATATAAAAAGCTATTTCCCTGCTGAGATCCATCATGAAAACAGTGACCTGATATACATTTTCTGAGGGACTTCTTTCCCCACTGCTAAAAGCTTTTGTACTCACTGAACCAAGAAAATGATGGTCATTGGCACACCACCTACTTTGAGTGTGAAGAGAGAAAAACAAACTACCATTTGTTTTAATCAAAATGTATTACTTTCCAAATTATTTCTTTATATACACAAGAAAAATTGCTTTTAAATCTAAAGTAATACAAACCTGATTAGCAATAATGATAATAGCTAGCATTACTGAGTACATATCATGCATCCAGCAATGAGCCAAGCATATCATATTTACTTTTTTCCCCACTTAATCTTCCCAATTTGAGGTAAGTTCGTTTTTACTCTAATTTTAGACAGGGAATCTAAAACTAAAAAAGAAAAATAAACTGCCTAAAAACAACCAGCGAGGGGGGGGGGGGGGGGGGGGTGCCCAGGATTAGAAATCCAGACAAACTGACTCCAGAGACTATAAACTTAAGGAAATTAGAATGTCTCATTTGTGGCTCTTTGCCTCCTGATCAAAAATAATATAGACCGTATCTAAAAACAAAATAAAGAAGTATTACATGGCCTTGAGGTTGCCTCATGGTATTGCTAAGACAACTAATAATCAGGCTTCAAAAGGAACTGTTTGGCTATTTCCAAAATTTCCAAGATCTTGAACATGTCAGCTCTTGGCCTTCTATAATCCGTGGGAGACATGCAAATAAAGAGAGAATTAATAATGAGCACAGGATCATTACTCCAAAGTACCGGCTGACTCTGACAGCAACCAATCTTCCCTTCACCCTGCAGGCTTGCACATAATGGCCACATTACAGAAGAGATGGCCATGGTTCATACCAACACTACTCAGAGCACAACATTTATCTTACACAACTGTTCCATTGCAAAGTCACCTAGAGGAGCAGCATACAACAGGGAGAGGAGCCCATTCGTGGGTTTAAGTAAGGCAGTTAAGCAAGGTGATACCAAAAAAAAAAAAAAATCACTAAGAACAAAATGAAGAGGAAAAACGCTGATTGTTTTAAACCTCACAAGCATTTTGAGGGAGTCTCCTTACCAGGAAGACAAGTCCAAACAGTTTAAATGTCCATTGTGCTTAATCATGCCCAGGGAGTTTATTTATGTGATACAAATCACTGGATGCCTACTACAAAGTCAGAGAACACAGTATGCTCTAGTAAGAGAATTTCAAAACACTATTAAGGCACATGTTTAAAAATAATTTCTTAAAACCAATAAAAGGCAAAATAAAAGTTCTGGTCAATGGGTTAATTTTTTCCTTCTGCATCCCTTTCGTTGTTCTCCACAGCGAATGTGTAACGCGCAGAATGGAGGAACCATGTTATCAAAATCTGTTTTACAAAAGCAACTAAAATGATGCATGAGGGGCGCCTGGGCGGCTCAGCCGTTAAGCGTCTGCCTTTGGCTTGGGTCGTGATCCCGGCGTCCTGGGATCGAGCCCCGCGTCGGGCTCCCTCTCCCGCTGTCCCTCCTTCCCTTCCCCCACCCCGAACTCCTGTGCTCTCTCCCTCAGATAAATAAATAAAAGCTTTAAAAACTATGTCCATGAGAAAGTACTCTGCCTTTAGCTAGCTACGGTTGGAGTAGGAGGCTGGGAAGAATAAAATGAGAAGGAAGAGGAGGCAGGAGTAGGGGAGGAGGGAGGAGGGAGGAGAAATGAAAGAAAGAGAGGACTATCTCCAGTTCCCAGTCTGAAACACTCAGGGCAAGAACCGACGCTCCACCGTAGAGTGCTGGTGATTGTTCGGTCTGTTTGAGTGAAGCAGAATATAGGAGCTCCTACGGCGAAGCACTTATTCCTACAGATTTTACTTGTATAATAAGTTTGTTCTTTGAAAACAGTCCTGCTGAGTGCTTCACAGAAATAATATGAAGCCAAGGGTCAGCCTGAACTCTGTTTAGTTTATGAAGGGAAAGAACATTTTTTTTTTCCTTTAAATGAGAAATAATGGCTGGCAAGGTCTACCAATAACTATTGAAAATTAATTACATAGCTAAGTAGGGCTGGCCATAATCAAACTCCGAGTGCAAGACAGACCTTTTACTTACTATGTGGAAAAGAACACTGCTAATATTCCCCATCTTCATTCCAAATTAAATTGCTCTGTTGATCCTGACACATAATTAGCTCAGAAGTCACTCCATCTGAGGAATCCCTAACAGGATACCTATTTCTACATGTTAAATAGGTTTTTAAACTAGGAGCCAATATACAAACCAAATGGACTCGTAAGGGCACTTCACAATCTGGTCACCACCACTCTCTCCAAAACCCCAGCCTGTCATGCCCATCCTGCATGCTGCCGTTCCTGCCACACAGAGCTTTTAGGCCCTCAGGCCTAATAATGAGTAAAAATTAAGAAGACCAAAATCTAAAAGAAAAAAAAAATGGGCAGAGAATATGAACCTCAGAGTTCACACAAATAAGAAACACATGTGGCTCCTGACGTACAAAAAGATGGTCAATCCCATTCTTAAAATAAGTGAAAATTAAAACTTCACTAAGGGGGAAAAAAAAAACAACACAACTGTACCATGTTTCACTTACTAGAGTGTCAAAACCCCAAAAGCTTGTTAACCCACTGTGCTGGTACAGCTGTGAGGAAGTAGGCAACTACAACAGCACCTATGCCCTCCCGAAATGGCAACTGTGTATCCTCTGACCAAGAAGTCCTACCTCTAAGGATTTAGCCTAGTTACAAACATACTTGCACTGAGCAAGGTCATTCACTGCAGCATTATTTTTTTTTTTAAGATTTTATTTATTTGCGAGATAGAGAATGAGAGACAGAGAGCATGAGAGGGAGGAGGGTCAGAGGGAGAAGCAGACTCCCCGCTGAGCAGGGAGCCTGACGTGGGACTCGATCCCGGGACTCCAGGATCATGACCCAAGCCGAAGGCAGTTGCTTAACCAACTGAGCCACCCAGGCGCCCTACAACATTATTTTCAATAGCACAAGGTGACTGAAGGAAGACGTTTCAGTACGTTCAGAACCAAGATTGAGATAAACATGCCCACAAAAGAAGAAACAGAATGAATAACCTCTAAATCCTAATACAGAGAGGTCACCAGGGCAGCTACTCAAAGAAAAGATGCTACAAAACACATACAGTAGGCTACCCCTGGGGCCAAAGGAGGAGATCCAGAATACATCATCACATTTGCATTTATTTGCATTAAAAGTGTCAGGATGTGTATCAGAAATAGACAGCATGGCTGGAACTGAGGAGGAAGCAGAAACCGGATTTTCTTACAGGAGATAAGGTAAAAGGAAGACCTCCTTCCATGTATAATTTATTTTTGAACCTATTCAAAAATAAAGTCTTTTCAAAACAAAACACAAAAGCAATTGTAAAAACCGTAGCTTGTCTTAAGCTTCCTGCTATCTTCCCATTTCTTTATTCCCTTTATAAGTCAAACATCTCGAAAGAACGGTCTCTTTGTGCCCACCTTCCATCACCTCCCATTCACTCTCCCACCACTTCATTTTGGTGAAGCCCCTCAAGCGCTCCCCCTTCCTCTGAAACCACTTTCACCAAGGGAACGGGTGCCCACGCTGGATACAGCAGGTGCGCGACACCACGCAACACCCTTTCCGGTTGGGGTCAACGGCATGACCCTCCTTCCCTCCTCTTAACCCCCGGGCTCTCTACTCTATCCACCCCCCTGCTCTCCACAAAACAGAGCTCCCGAGGACCGAGGCCTTGGTTCTCTTCTCAGTTGTGCTCTAGATGTTCCCAACCATCCCACTGGTCTAGAATACCACCATTATGCTGAGAGACAATACCCAAATTTATACTTGCATATCAGACAACCACTGGAGCTCACTACTCAACTCACCCAGTAACACCTCCACTGGAATGCATCCAAGAAATATTAAACTTGACAAAAATCATTTCTGAAATTGGGCTCTTGAATTTTCACTCTTGTATTCATTCACTCATCAGGTTCTAGTAAGGACCCACTCTAGAGATTTTAGAAAACTATAGAAATGTTGTTACAGGGGCAATGGAAAAGCCAACACCAACCAGGGCATGGTGAAGCAACCCTGAGATGAGTAACAACAAGAAACCACTAGCAGCCCAAAGGCTGGAGGGGCCCAGCAGAAGAGGTGGGATTCTAGGAGCCCCGAAGCTGCCATCATTGGCAGGGGCTGGAAGGAGGGCAGGAACTGCCCAACGGGAGCTGGGCTTGCAGAGGGAAGAGCTGATAGCAGTGGAAGGCACAGGAATGAAACTGCTGTGTCCTGGGACATGACCCAGAGCAAAACAAGAAGGAGGAAAATGCCCTACCTACTCCCCATATTCCTCTCCTCCAGTCTTCCATCAGCACCTCTCACTGGCCAGTCCTACCCACAAAAACCAAGAGGCGGAGAAGAATAAGAAAAGCAGTTCCACGCAGCAAAGAGCAGGACAGAGAACGTCAGGGGACTGTATCTGAGAGCCAGCAAAGACTGTACGTGACCTCTTCCGGTCCTCCCATCCCCCTGACTGGCACATCCACCAAATGCTGAAACCAGGGGCCCGGGAGTCCTCTGTAACCGTTCCTTTGCCATCACCATCCCCTGCGGCACTTTCAACCGCTCCCAAAGGGTTTCACCTCCACAATAATGTGAATGCGTCTACCTCACTGCACTGCCACCACCCATGTCTGAGCCAAGATGTCTCCCCCCGACCACTGCAGGTGCCCTGCCTCCCCACAGCTGCGGTGACGTGACGCAGAACCATCAAAGAACCAAATGCCTGGGTGGCTCAGTCGGTGAAGTGTCTGCCTTCGGCTCAGGTCATGATCCCGGGGTCCCGGGATTGAGTCCCGCCATCAGGCTCCCTGCTTGGCAGGAGGCCTGCTTCTCCCTCTCTCTCTCCACCTCCCCCCACTTGTGCTCTCTCTCTCAAGTAGAGTCTTTAAAAAAAAAAAAAAAAACACTATCAAGGAACCAAAGGAAAGCTAGAGCTTTTTGTTTTAACAGGCTTGGGTAATCTCTACATACAGATAATTGAAAATTGGGTTAATTAGATACATACTACTGACAGCAAGCTGAAACCCTATTTTGGTAAGGGAAAAAATAAGTCACTATTGATAATTCAGTACTTACAAAAAACAGAGTTGGTAAAAAATGCAATTGTATCTTTTTTGTAAGAACTCAGCAAAATACAATTCCAGTTAATTGTTGAACGTTTCACACTTAAACAGACCAAAAAAATAAACAGTAACTGCATAAAAAAAAAACTTTTTATCTTTGGTCTTTTTTAAACATCTCATAAAACCAACTACTCACAGTACAGCGAAGTAAGCAGACAAAAAGCTACTGGAACGCTGGGGGTAAGATCTGTTGTCATTTTTCTCGCCTTTGAGACTGTAATGAACATGGTCACAGCACAAATCAAGTCAGAAGTAGGCCAGAGAAGGCCCCAAGGCTGGTTGGATCATCTCAGGTCATTAAAAATGGCTGACCCCTCACAAGATGAGCAAAAATATAAAGTGTAAATTAAAAATGCAAATTTTCCTTTTTAAAGTACTTTTAAGAAAAACAGCGGGGCTGCGGCAGTTTGCAAGTCGCAACTGTTGCAAATCCGCTCTGCAGCTCTGGCTGGGGGCTGGGGTGCTGATGTCATCCAAGGCAGGCTCTCCACTCACACGGGACCACATGTAGATTCTGAGACAGGAAGGGGAGCATGAATGGGTCATAGGGGCCTTTTTTTTTTTTAAGTTTAATTTTTCCTTTTTTTGCTGTCTAGTCATTCTCATGGGTCTTTGCTTCCGAGGGTCGACACCGTCATCTTCCGCTGCCCGTCTGCCGGGGTCTACCTCCGCCTCATCTTCATCTCTCCCCTCTTCCTCCTCCTCCCTAACGCCCTCCCCTCCTTGGCCTGCCTCCCTGGCGGCCTTCTGCTCCCCACTCTCCTCATTAGCACCCCCACTAGCAGACACTACCTCCCACCGTCCGCCCCCTCCACAACTTCCTTCTTGTCCCGTAAGTCCTTGGTGGTAACTCGGCGCTGGCGTCCACCACCACGTCTGATGTGGTGGGGCACGCCCGGGATCCACGGCAGCCGACTGGAAAGGAAACCAGAGTTTGGGGCTTAGGAGGATAGGGCTGCCCGAGCCTGCGTTGGCAGAGGCAGCACTAGACGTGGTAGATGCAGAGAGCAAAGAGCCAGCCTGGGGACTAAGCCAGGATGGCTTTCCAGACCCAACAGTCCAATCGTAACCTTAAATTCATGTATTCTATGAAAAATTTCCTTCCTAATTCAAATATTTTAAAAGTAATATGCTGAAAAAGAGTTCTATTCAGCCAAGGAGCAAATCATAACCATTGCTAGTAAATTTGCAAAACATCTGATTTTCATTCAGAATGATATACAAACCCTCAATTGTGTAGCACAAATCAATAACTTGAGTCATCTGCTAGGAATGACCAATTCACCCCTATGACCAATTCCCAAGACAAATTCTAAGTACAGAAGTATTTCCTTGAAGTGAAGTATAGTTATATGCTGAGTATCATCTCTAATACAAGAGCTACCTCTGGATTTTAACCTTGCAAACTTAGCAGATCAAAACAATTACCAATTTGGTAATCCAAAGAAAAATGCCCATAGGAAACTGCCAAGACAGGAAAGATCCACATCAAAGATAAAGCTACAGACGAGGCCTAGGTTCACTAGACTCCAAAGTGCAAAGAAGAACATCAAAGATCTCTGAATAAAACAATGAAGCTGAATGTACTAAGTCAAGTACTCCAAGGCCAGTGTCCGTTCTGATGTGTCAGGGTCCACACACCACACCACCGTGAGATATTCTGAATACTATCCCTGAAGAGAAACAAAGTAAGCTGGCTGTATACCTAGTAGACATCCATTAATTATTCAACTGAATGACGACAGATACCCATAAATAATATTCCCCAAAAAGCAATTTCAAACTTTCTAAAATGACAAATATGGGCCACCAATTTGAGACCAAAAATAAGTAATAACTAAGAAACAATATTGCTTTAAAGAACTATTGGAGGGGCGGCTGGGTGGTTCAACTGGTTAAGCGTCTGCCTTTAGCTCAGGTCACGATCCCGGGGTCCTGAGATGGAGCCCCTGGTCCAGTCAGGCTCCCTACTCAGCAGGGAGTCTGCTTCTCCCTCTGCCTCTGCCCTGCCCCCTCCCCCTGCTCGTGCTCTCTCTCTCAAATAAATAAAATCTTAAGAAAGAAAGAAAAGAGAGAGAGAGAAAGAGAGAAAAGAACTATTTGGGAAAGAAGAAACTATTAGAAACCTTACTCATTTGTCACAGAAAATGACTTGCTGAGGAGAGGAGTATTTAGGTATTGGACACTCTTGCATATAGGAAGGAAGAATTATCTTAAACAGCTAAAATAATTTAACAAGAATTTGATTTGTAGTGTGTATTAATGTTACCACCTTTTAAAGTTAATATCCCCTAACTCCAAATCTACTTTTCAGATTTAAATTTCATTTATTTTAGGTAATTCAAAATTTATTTTGATTAATTGGTTCACTTTCTAGTTAACAAAGTTAACAATAATGTACCTTAGCCTCAATTTTGTTTCAAAAAAATAGGAACAATGTAAAAAATACTACAATTTAATGATAAAAGGACAAACAATCCAACTAAAAATGGGCACAAGATCTAGACATTTCTCCAAAGATAAACAAGTAACCAATAACCCCACGAAAAGATGGCCAACATCATTAGTCATGATGGAAATGCAAATCAAAATCACAGTGGGATACCACTTCACATCTACTAGGATGGGTATAATAAAAAAATTTAAATTGAAAAGACAATACCAGGTGTTGGCAAGGATGTAGAGAAACTGTAACCATCATTTGCTGCTGATTAAAATATAAAATAGTATGACTGCTTTGGAAAAGAGTCTAGTGCCTTAAGTTGGTACACACAGAGTTAATCTATGATCCAGCAACTCCTCTCCTGGGTATAAACCCTAGAGAAATGAAAACATGATCATACAGAAACATATTGTATATCAACGTTCACTGCAGCATTATTCTTAATAGCCAAAAAAGTGGAAAAAGCCAAATGTTCCTTAACTGATGGATGAATAAAATGTGGTATATCCATACAATGGAACATCAGCAGATGATAAAAAGACAGGAAGCACTCACACGTGTTAGACCTTGACAACAACATGCTAACCAAGAGAGGTCAGTCACAAAGTCATTGGATTCCACTTAAATAAAAGAGGCAGATTTATAGTGACAGAAAGTGGGCTGGTGGCTGCCTAGGGCTGCGAAGGCTAGGCACACTAAGGGTGAGAGCTGAAAGATGCGGAGTTTCTATTTGGGGTAATGAATAGGTTTTAAACTGAATGTGGTGACAGATGCACAACTCTGTGAATATCCTAAAAGCTACTGAACTGTACACTTTAAATGGTGTATAATATGGGAACTCTTCTATTAATACAGTTGTTTAAAAAATAAAAAAAGAAACACAAAGACAAAAAAGCCACTAGAGACAAGCGTGAGCCATACCCTCACTGTTCTCCATTTCTGGGCCCTCTGCCTAAATGTTTCTTCCACTGCTCTGCCCCTAGCAAGCTCCTACTCAACCTTTCATAGCTTGGTTACATGTCACTTCCCCTGAGAGGCCTTCCCTACCGTCTTCAGAAAGAGGTACGCACTGCTTCCTCTGTGCCCACAGATGAGCCTGCTGCACACCATAAAAAATATTCCTAGATATGTCTCCCCCAGTATGTGACCCTTAACAGACCATTCATTCTAAATCCCCAAAGCTGATCTCAGAAATTAGAAGAGAATATGTCCTCTCTGTGGATGGATGGATGGATGGATTGGATGGATGGATGGATGGATGGAAGGAAGGAAGGAAGGAAGGAGGGAAGGAAGGAAGGAAGGAAGGAAGGAAGGAAGGAAGGAAGGAAGGAAGGAAGGAAGGAAGGAAGGAAGGAAAAAAACAAAAGATGAAAGGAAGGAAGAATGAACAAACAAGCACAGATCAAAGACACAGTAAGCCATGTAAATGAATAAGCATCAAGACCAAACGAGAGACAGACTAGTTCCTGTCAGCAATCAAAAAGTTAACACTAGAAAAATACTTTCAGCAGAAGCTGGTGTCAAGCTCTGATAGAAAATCCAGTATTTCTCCCAGGAAAGCGTCTTGTTTTAAAAGGAACAAAGACCACAGCAACCTTTTAATCTATGGAACACTGTATACAAAATTACGCTTACAAAAATATCATGGAAAATGCTTTGTTCATCCAACAGATATTATGCAATTTATGCGTATAGTGATAATTATAGAAAAAAGTAAAAGAAAAAAACCAAAAAACAAAAACCCTATGCATTAAAAATAGATTAGAAGGAAACGTACCAAAATGTTAACAGCAGCTATATTTCGATAATGGAACTCCTGTTCTAGAGATCAGGTCTTCCTGGATTCTAGAGACTTCCACACAAGTCTGGGCCTGACAAGGCAGATCTTCCCCAAGCCTGATCTCTACCATCTGGAGGGTCTTACACGGCTCTAGAGACATGTTCCATACCATCTGACTAGCTCATCTGGAAGGGCTGGCTCCTCAGAGATCTGGCTCAGACCCCGGAAGTCTTCTTCATGCAATTATTCAGCAGCGGCCCAAGCTTAGACCTGGCAAGCTAATGTTCTAATGTTGGCCTTGAAGAAGGCTGTTTCAATAGTTCAGGGATTAAGTAATAAGGGCCAAAGGTAGACTGTTAATTATGGGAAAACAAAGGCTCAATTAGGAAAGAGATTTTTGTAAAAATAAAAGAACTCGTAGCTGCCTAGATACGGGAAATGACAGAGGGAGGAATTACAGGTTTCTGAACTGGAGAGCTGACCCAGAGTGACACCAGTAACACAAGGAGAAGCTCTATGGAGAAGCAGGTCAGAGAAGGAGAGTGCAGCTTCGGCATGAGCCATGTTCATTTTATGAGGCCTACCCAGTGTACATGCCATGCAGCCATGCCACGAGCAACCGTGAATGCATGACGGAACCCATCTGTCTAAGCTCAGTGGTGCTGACATCACAAAGGATGAGAGCAGGGTCAGGAGGACTATTGCACGGCAGGGGTAAAAATCATCAAGATGGAAAGATGTGACAAAGGCATAGTGAGTGGGCAGGAGTGTATGCCTGATTGAGCAATGGTGACAGAACAATGGCCCTAACTCGGCAGCCCAAAACAAACACTATGCTGACCTCTCCTCCGCCTTATGAATCAAAGGGAATTTGCCTACAAGTCACAAGTGCAATTAAAATGCTTGACTTAATTTCCTACAGATTTCAATTTGACTGTGCAATAAATGAGAGCTAAAGAACCACATTTGCATAGCATTTTACCACTTGCAAAGCATTTTTAAATACATTATCTCATCCCAGTTCCCCGACAGCCCCATGAGGTAAGTATTTATAATCTCCATCTTATGGATGAGGAAACAGAAGAAAAATGTGGTGACTTGCAAAAAGGCCTCATAAGCGGGAAAGCAGGAGGCAGGGCCGGGATGGACCGCGGCTCTCAAGGTTAACGGCAGCACTCTTGACTCTGCACTAGTGATTTCCCGTCTGATTTCCATACTGTCACGTGGGTTGTCCTCGCTCCCAGGGACAGGGATTATTTCTCTCATGACGCCCACAACAACTAAGCTTTGCACATTTATTCATACATTATACTCCCCTATTTTTCCCTAAGGAAGAGAAATTTTACATATAGAATGTTACAACTTCCCTCTAGTCCTCATGAAAAGAGCTATGAACTAGAAAGAAGAGGTGAGAAAGCAAACAACAGGGGGCTGAGGATGAATCTAACCACCAAGAGAAAGCTGGAGTTCCCCTCGCTCTCTCCACCCTTCTCCACTAATTCACTATGGAGTCCCTGGGGGGGGGGGGGGGGCGAGGAAGGCAATGGCGCTGGGGGACGGTGCGAGCCAGCCTAAGCCGGAACACCAGAGCCCGTTCACAGGGAGGAGGGTGTCGGAGCACAAGCAGAATGCAGAAGGTACCTGTGCAGGAGGATGACGGCACGGGGTAGCAGTGCCCAAGACACAAAGTGGGTGGGGGTGGTATAAAGGAGATGGTCTGACTGTGAGTGTGAGCAGAGTGAGTGCACCCACCCAGGCAGGCAGCCCAGCCCCGGGTCTCGGAGCCTGAGAAGAGCAAGAGGGGCATCCCTGAAGGGCATGGCCCGGCCCGGGCTGTCAGGGCTCCTGTCTGAGGAGATGCGCAGGTGCACACAAGGGCAGACTGGCATGGGGTGTCAAACCCAAGGAAGGTGAAGCGGACACACACATGCGACGGTGCCTGTTGTCAGAGCATACACAGGGTGAGGGAGGTAGGTGTGTGCAGGCCGGTAGCCCCATACAGTTTTAGAAGGACATACGCAGAATGTGCTGGAACCCAGAAGGCACAACCAGGCATCCCTGTCAAAACCCAGGAAGGTGCAAGAGTACAGGAGTTCCAGAGAGGTCAAAGTTTTATGAGGAATAGGAAACTGACTCCCCAAAAACCTTCTCACAAAATATATATTAAGGGAAAATAGTAACTTTACAGTGTCGAAACTCAGCAGACATCGCCTTAACAAATTGATCAAAGTTGCTATCACCAATAATGGGACAAATCAAAGTCAGGTGCCACACGACTTTTTTCAGGATGTACGGAGAGGAAACCAGCATCATTTTCAAAGATATTCCTGCCAAAGATGCAAAACTGGAACCTATACATGAGAGACATCAGATAAACACAAATCAAGGGACAATCATTCAAATTACTGGCCTATACCCCTCAAGCATGTCAAAGATAAAAAGGCAAGGCAAGAGACAAAAACTGGTCCAGATTAAAGGAGTCTTCGAGAGACATGACAAGTCAGCACAAAATGGGATTACAAAGTGGGTCCCCTTGCTGTGAAGGGCACTACGGGAATAACATGAACATGGCCTGTGGATGAGGTAGCAAGGATGTCTAGCTGTTAATGTTGCGGTTTTGTGGAGAGTAACTTTGCAGAAACTCTGCAGACACTGAAGCATTTGGGGATGATGAGGCTCTGAGTAAACAGCTTCCTAGAAAATGGTTCAGAAAAAGAGATTTTCGGTACTGCTCTTTTAACTTTTACTATAAACACCTTTTTAAAAGTTTTATTTTTGAAACAAGGAGACTGGAGAAGCAGGCTGCTCAGCAACATAAGAATATATAGATGACACCAAAAAAAAACTGCAATGAGAATGGAAAGTGCTATAAAATAAGGAACAGGACTCTCTAGCCACATGGAGGTATTTTTTTTTCCCTGATAAGAAAATAAGGGTCAGTTTAATGGGAACAATGTCAGTAGCAGGACCAATAAAGATATTGACAAAGTGGGTTTCTTTAATATTTAGATTAAAGGAATATTTATTTTAAAAGTCCAAGAGAAAAAAAGAATATTCACATGTAATGATTTTCATAAATCTTTCCCTATATAGAGAAATAAGTTGATTCAGACCCAGGTAATTAATATCTTTGGTGCCTTTAGTACTGTTATGTATTAGATAACATTCAGACTTTAACATTTTACTGTTCACATACTACCTTACTGCCAATTAAAAAAGAATAATCCAGTTTCCTTCATAGTATTTTTAAGTATCCATAATCTACATTCAACACATATTCAGGATAAACTAGGTACCTAGGGAAAAACAGTATTTTCCTCAAACACAAAAAGAGCATCTACCAAAAATCCTACAGCTGACATACCTAACAGTGAAAGACTGAATTCTTTCCCCCTAAGAACAGGGACCAAGCAAAGATGTCTAATCTCACCTCTCATATTCAACATAATACAGGAAGGTCTAGATGGCATGGTGAAGCAAAAAAAGGAAACAAAATGCGTACCAATCAGAAAGAAAGAAATAAAACTCTCTCTTTCTGCAGATAATATGAATATGTATGCAGAAAATCCCATTATTTGCAAAAAAGACTCCTAGAAATTATAAGTGAATTCTGCAAGGTTGCAGAATATAAGATCAACAAACAAAAATCCACTGCATTTGTATATACTAACAACCAGCAAGTGAAATCAAAATCAAAAAAGCAATACCACTTACAATTGCCCCAAGAAAATGAAACACTTAGGTATAAATCTAACAAACTACATGCTGGATCTGTAGGCTGAAAAGTATAAAAATTTGTCAAAAGAAATGAAAGATTTAGGCCATCACTGGAGAGACTTACCATGTTCTTGGATTGGAAGAGTCAGTAAAATGTTGATTCTCCCCAAACTGATCTATAAGTTTTATTTTTTTTTAATTTTTTTTTAAGATTTTATTTATTTATTTATTTGACAGAGAGAGACATAGCGAGAGAGGGAACACAAGCAGAGGGAGTTGGAGAGGGAGAAGCAGGCTTCCCCGCGGAGCAGGGAGCCCGATGTGAGGCTCGATCCCAGGACCCTGGGATCACGACCTGAGCCGAAGGCAGACGCTTAACGACTGAGCCACCCAGGCACCCCTGATCTACAAGTTTTAACACAATTCCTATCAAAATTCCAGGAAGGTTTCTGGCACACACAGACAAATTTATTCCAAAATTTACATGGCAAGGGAAACACCCCAAAAATAGCCAAAAGGAAAAATCAAGTGGAAGGAATCAGCCTACCCGATTTCAAGACTTCTTCTATAGCTATGGTGGTCAACACTTTGTGACCTGGGGAGACCCTTCCTGGGAACATAAACAGGGACAGTAGACTGGCTCACTAGGAATTTAATCCACTGCCAGAAAAGGAAGTCTTCAACATTCACACCTTCCACTGTATGGTGTGTTTGAGGACCAGTTTCTAGTGGGGAGTTTCTACTTCACCCGTTTTCTAAGTGGGAGGATTTATCACAGTCACCTTGCTCCTTTATCCACAGTACTTTGCTCAAGGTACTGGGAGCACAGACTTTCTCTTTTAGCAGTAGGGTCACCAGAGGGCAAGCTACAACCGGACCCGATGGAGAAAGCTGTACCTCAGACACACAGCTGGGATTCAGAGGGAGATGCAGTCATGGAGAAGAACAGGTATCCTCTCCCATGGAAAGGGATACAGTACGGGTACTGTATCCCCGTAAAACACAGTCATAAGAAAAAGGATATATTTGGATTTTGGCCAGCCAGAGTGGTAGATTTTGTTGGTTAGCAAACCCAACACCTATGTTCCAACTCCCCCTCCATTCCCCCATCTCTACTAGAGGCCAAACAAGCTAAATCCCATTTTCACAGCCTTCCTTCCAGTTAAGGGTGTCCAAGTGAAACAGGTGGTCCCTCACACTTAGGAGTTAGTTAGCTGTGCTGCAAGGCTTCCAGGAAGGCTGTAATGTAGAGATGTTCTAGGAAAGCTTTTGGCTTCCTGGTAAAATGAAGAGATGCTGCTGTCAATCCATGCCCCTCCACGGTGCCTCCAACAGAAAGGTAATGCCCCCAGCAGGAGCAACCACCTTGCAACCACAAAGGAGGCCAAGAGAATTACAGAACAACAGCCCTGACACTGCTGAGCTGCTAAGCCAATGTCAGCAGGTACTGACCTCCAAACTTGTTTTCATAAGAAAAATACACCCTCGTGATTTAAGCCACTGTTGATTAGGTGTTCTGTTTCATGCAGTGAATAGCATCCCGAAGTTTTTGTTTTTTGTTTTTTTTAAGATCTTATTTATTTATGTGACAGAGAGAGACACAGCGAGAGAGGGAACACAAGCGGGGAGAAGTGGGGGAGGGAGAAGCAGGCTTCCCGCCGAGCAGGGAGCCCGATGCGGGGCTCGATCCCAGGACCCTGGGATCATGACCTGAGCCGAAGGCAGACGCTTAACGACTGAGCCGCTCAGGCGCCCCAAGCATCCCTAAGTTTAATGCAGCATTATTTACAATAGCCAAAACATGGAAGCTGCCCAAGTGTCCATCCATAGATGAATGGATAAAGATGTGGGAGGGGTGTGTGTGTGTGTACCTAGAGGGTATTATGCTAAGTGAAATAAGTCAGAGAAACACAAATACTATATATGATTTCATTTATATGTGGAATCTAAAACAGAACAAAAAGCAAAAACAAACCCATAAACACAGAGAACAAACTTATGGTTGCCAGAGGGGAGGTAGGTGAGGGGTTGGGCAAAATGGGTGAAAGGGAGTGGAAGGTCCAGCCTTCCAGTTATGGAATGAGTAAGTCACAGGCATAAAAGGACACTGGGGAGGGCGTGTGCTCTGGTGAGCGCTGTGCATTGTGTGAGACTGCTGAATCACAGACCTGTACCCTGAAACAAATAATACATTACATGTTAATAATAAAAGGAAAAAAAATAAAATAAAGAACATTCCTTCTATTACAACAGCCTGAATAAAATCATCTATGTAATTTGGTCTTTCACAAGACTTTTTCGATTGATAAAGTGAACAGAATGTGGTAAATGGACATTAAGAAGAGTTTGAGTATGACAGGAAGAGATAATTTTTGTCTATTTATAACTGTATTTTAATTTTGACAATTCTCTTTTTTCTCTTTGAATTAGGAAGTTTTTCCTTTTTTCCCTGCCCCTACTACAAACAGGATTGCTTTCATGATGTATGCAATTACTTCATGATGTAGTTATTTAGTTTATATTTTTTAAAAGGCTTTTTGGGGTTTTTTTCTGATTCAGAGCTAGTGCTAATATTAACCTGGGTTTTGTTAATAGGCATACATTTCTCAAGAGAAAATAAACTTTATGAAAAATGAAAAAAAAAAGGCACAGCACAGATGCACACCATGGGTCAATAATACAAAATAGCATTATATGGTGACAGGTGGGAGCTACACTTGTGATGAGCATCACATAATGTATAGAAAAGTGAAATCACTATGTTGCACACCTGAAACTAATATAACAACGTGTGCCAACTACAATAAAAAAAGAAAAGCATCCCTAATATATTATCAGGGTATTATGTTACCTTATAATAATTAAAATATGAATGATTTACTATCACATGAACACTAATATTTCAAATATTACTGTACCTAATATTTCTAGAGCCTTTTAGAGTACTTTCACAATGAGTATTAACTTGATACTATGTGTTATAACATACATTCCCGTGTATTATTTCACTTAGCCTCTGAGGACCTCAGTTCCTTTTTCTCATTCAACATGTATTTTTAAGTGGCTTACCTATTAAGCACCCTTCTAGAAGCCAGGAAAACAGAAGTGATCAAGATTTAGTCAAGACCTCTACTTCCATCCAGCTGACTTTCTAGCAAAAAACTTACTTGCAACATGAAACAGACAGGAAATGCTCTGTCCAAACACCAACATGTAAGGGGCAATGAACCTTGGTTTGGTGTATAACACAGGTATGGGGAGAAAAGAAAGAATCCAGGAAGGCGGCTTCTAAACGAGACCAGTCTAAGTCAGTCAGTCTAAGTAGTGGGTGGGGGGGAGTCATAACTGTGAATTGAAAAGTTAAGTAATTACAAAATAAAAGAGGTATGGAAAAAAACATACTCAATCCACATCCTCAAACCGCCCCCCCAAAGTAACAGCAGCAAAGAAAACAATGATCCTAAATCTGACTTTAATGGTTGGGGGTAGGGGAACACAATTAAGGCAGGTCTCAGAGACTGGGCTATTGTTTTAAGCCCAAACCAGGAAGAAAGACTGATAATAAGCTTAAATAGGTCAAAGGGGTATAGAGTCCCCCAGTTACAATTTTATAGAATCTGACTTAATTTTTTGAACGTAACAGTCCACATTTTCTTCTATTTCAAAATCTTCATTATAGCAAAATCTGTTTGTGCTGAGCTCTACCCAGTAGCAATTCATTGACTCTACATGCCTTCCTTCTACTTAATGACACAGGGAAAATAGATCTAAATATTACAAATCACTTAAGAGGGTTAAAATACACAGAACGCATTTGAACCAAATATGTCTAAAGGATTATTAAACTGTACCTTATAGTAACATATTGACTTTTACACACTACCTATATAACTGGACCCAGAAAGCCCTAGTTTTCAGGAATTTATCATAAGCCACAAAGACATTCAAAACTTTTCAATTAGTGAATTTCACATACTTCCCTGGTAAGAACTGTGGGAAGGGAACATACCAGCCTACTACGCTCACCTCTGGAATTCTTGTTCAACTAACCAATGCAGAAAAGGCAAAACAGGGGCACCTGGGTGGCTCAGATGATTAAGCATCTGCCTTCGGCTCAGGTCACAATCTCAGGTCCTGGAATTGAGCCCCACATTGAGCCCCACATCGAGCTCCTTTAGGCTCCCTGCTCAGCGGGGAGTCTGCTTCTCCTTCTCTCTCTTCCCCTCCCCATGTGCACGCTCAAGTAAATAAATATAATCTTAAAAAAAAAAGGTAAACAGATGCATACAAACTGAACACTTTAACTTAGTTCACCAATAAATGGTTCTCTAAAAGACTCTTTTTATATTTGACAGATAAGAGAACCCAGGTAAATAATTTAATATTCAAAAGAAGTTTGCTAAAATAGAACAGAATATGTAACTATTTCTAGATTACAGTTACAAAAAAAAGATACTAGTCTCATCTATGGTTTACTCTTGCAAAAGACTATACCTTCTCCCCAACAGAAATACAGTCATTTTTCCTAGGAATTAACTATCTGTAAGATCTTTATCCAGAATGCTTCAGTTGTATTTTTTTTTGCAACTAGAGCAAAAACAAATATTGTCTTTTTTGTATTAAGTATGTTAAGTATTCTGGGAAATCATGTTACTACTCAGAAAACAGAGGAAGAGAGGAAGTGAGAATATTTTATAAACCATAATCATAGGATCTATGCCAAAAAGCATAGAAGCATGAGACAAAATTTCATCCCAACAAAATCATTATTATAAAAAAACTGTTTCTATTCTACAAACTACTCTAATACCACTTGTTGATATGAATATAACAAACTCAATTAAACAAAAAACTGGCTTCCATACATTCTGTAGAAATATGGTACCATATAGAATGAAATACAAAAGCTGATGTAAAATACACTTGTACTGAGTAATTTTATAATTTGAAATTCTTCTCAAATTTTTGTGTCTCACTTTTCCCTTAGTACTTTCTTCACTTGTGGAAATGGATGCCTTTAAAATTAATTATGGGGCGCCTGGGTGGCTCAGTCGTTAAACGTCTGCCTTCGGCTCAGGTCATGGTCCCAGGGTCCTGGGATCGAGCCCCACATTGGGCTCCCTGCTCAGCGGGAAGCCTGCTTCTCCCTCTCCCACTCCCCCTACTTGTGTTCCTGCTCTCTCTCTCTCTCTCTCTCTCTCTCTCTGTCAAATAAATAAAATCTTGAAAAAATAAAATAAAATAAATTCTAGCCCTCAGATCTAATCTGTGAGATCTCAGCCCAGTTTCATGAGTCTGTGGGAGTCAGAGTGGTATGAGGTGTTAGGAGCATGAAGTAAAGAGAAGCAGGGATCCAGCTGCATCGGTAGCGTACATACAGGACGGAGCAGCTACTGGATGCCCTGGTATCTATCTGCCTGGCTCGCTCCTGAATCAGATGACAACGAGAAGCCTCTTTGGGAGGGAAGAAAGTCTTAGCAGAAACCGACAAATGAAAACCTATGAGCTCTTCTAACAAGTTCTCTGAACTGACTGCTGATGGGGACGAAAAGCCTGTGGGACAGTAGGAGCTGCCCCCGTGGATCTCAGCTCTAAACACTCCTACAAAATGGTCCCTGCTGAGCACTGGCCACCAGCTCCTCATCTTAGTAGTCACGCCTTAGTGGTACCAAATACCTATTCATAAATTGAAAACAAACTCCTTGAATTGGTAGTGAACTCTCCAAATTACAAAGACCTTATCTCAAGAAAAAAATTCCACAATAGGCAGCATGTTAAAGGTTCTCCAGTCTCCCAAAGAAAGCACATCAATAAGCCAATATTCCTTAAATATATATATATATAAATATAATCCCGACTACCATTTATTAAGCATGTTCCTTTGTACCAGTTCTTATAGTTCTTAAAGTTCTTATAGAACTTTCTTTCCATAAATTCATTCAATCCTTACAATAATTCCATGAGGCAGGTTATCTCCATTTTACAGATAAGGAACCCAAGCTTAAGTAAACTTGACCAAGGTCACACATTACCAAATGGTAAAATAGGAATTTGACTTTAGCAGTCTGGCTATAGGCTCCGCAAACTTTTTTTTTCCTTTCAAGTATTTATTTAAATTCCAGTTAGTTGACATACAGTGTAATATTAGTTTCAGGGGTATAATTTAGTGATTCAACACCCAGTACTCATCACAAGCGCCCTCCTTAATCCCCACCACCCATTTAACCCATCCCCCCAGCCACCTCTCCTCTGGTCACCATCAGTGTGCTCTCTAAAGTTAAGAGTCTGTTTCCTGGTTTGTCTCTCTTTTTATTCCCCTCTATGTTCATCTGTTTTGTTTCTTAAATTCCACAAGGGGTGAAATCATATGGTATTTGTCTTTCTCTGACTGGCTTATTTGACTTAGTGTAATACTCTCTAGCTCCATCCATGTCATTGCAAATGGCAAGATTTCATCCTTTTTGATGGCCGAGAAATATTCCGTGTGTGTGTGTGTGTGTGTGTGTGTGTGTGCGCACGCGCGCGTGCGCGCACACACCACTTCTTTATCCATTATCAGTCGATGGACATTTGGGCTCTTTTCATAGTATGGCTATTGTTGATAATGCTGCTAAAGCATCGGGGCCCATGTATCCCTTTGAACAAGTATTTTTGTATCCTTTAAGTAAATACCCAGTACTGCAATTGCTGAATCATAGGGTAGTTCTATTTTTAACTTTTTGAGACATCTCCAAACTGTTTTCCAGAGTGCATTCCTACCAACAATGCAGGAGGGTTCCCCTTTCTCCACATCCTTGCCAATACCTGTTGTTTCTTGTGTTGTTGATTTTAGCCAATCTGACAGGTGTGAGGTGGTATTTCATTGTGGTTTTGATTTGTATTTCCCTGATGATGAATGATGTTGAGCATCTTTTCATGTGTCTGTTGGCCATCTCTATGTCTTCTTTGGAAAAATGTCTATTCATATCTTCTGCCCATTTTTTAACTGGATTATTTGGTTTTTGCATGTTCAGTTTTCAGTTTTATAACTTCTTTACATATTTTGGATACTAACCCTTTATCAAATATGGAGAACACAGATAGTAACCTATTTGACGCGGGCTATAGCAACTTCTTACTAGATATGTCTCCTGAGGCAAGGGAAACAAAAGCAAAAATAAACTATTGGGACTTCATCAAGATAAAAAGCTGCACAGCAAAGGAAACAATCAACAAAAATAAAAGGCAACTTTCCGAATGGGAGAAGCTATTTGTAAACAGATTCTGTAACCTTAACCACGACTGCTGCCAAATGTATTTAAAAGCACATCAAAATATATCAGCAATAAAATAAAGGCCTATTACATAGTACTATTTTTCTTTATGTTAGGCACCCTGGTTAAGAAACCAACAAAACCTCTCCTATTAAATAACTAATCTCCACCTTGATTTACTTTGTAGAACATAGATAGCAAACATCTTGCACTGAATGAAAAATTTTTGAATTGATGCACTACTTCTTCTATAAACTACAGCAACAGACTTTATTTTAAAAGATTTGAACACAACATAGCAATTTCCCTTCTCCCATCAGTTTGGGAAAGTATAACGTAAAGGATCCCATTTTAAAACCATTAATACACTGAATAACTGAAGTGCATAAAATAAATCTCAGCTAGCAAACTATGTTATATCATGTCCCATTCCCATATTCCAAATGGATCACTGCATAAACTTACTAGTTTGCTTTCTTTGCTTACAAAGTCAGCTTATAAACTGATTTAAGACTTTTTTCAAAAATTCTTCTTCTAAAATAAAGGTACAGATTTCAGTGCAACTTTAAAATCTCTTTCTGTTACTAAAAAATGAATGGGCTTTCTGAAATGAAACCTGACTACAACAGTTTACATGAAGATAGGTAATGTGCCTGCTTTACCCTGGAATGCACAGAGTTATATTTCATTGCCTTGCTAACAAAAAACAAAAACACACACAAAAAAACCCACCTTTTAATATACTTTTCTTCCCCAAAAAGTCCATACAAAACCAACATAATTAGTCCCCACAAATAAGCTTAGGCACAAAAACATTTTATTGAAAAAAGCCTAGCAAATGCAATTGGTCTCTTTTTACTTCAGAATACTAAATATATATATATATACACATATGTGTATACATATATATATCAGTGTGTCAGTTTCTTTTTAATAAAAGATTTTTATTTGAGAGAGAGAGCATGAGAGGGGGGAGGGTCAGAGGGAGAAGCAAACTCCCTGCTGAGCAGGGAGCCTTAAGTGGGGACTTGATCCCGAGACTCCAGGATCATGACCTGAGCCAAAGGCAGTTGCTTAACTAACCAAGCCAGCCAGACACCCCAAGTGTGTCAGTTTCTAATGCAAATGACAAGTAAGCTTCTTTATAAAATGAAAGTTGTACTAGATAACAGCTAATTCCATATTACAATTATACTTAAATGTAAATAGTAAATTGGAGGAAGCAGTAAGGTACAGTGGAAATGACTTTGGGAGAAAAATGTGTTAACCAAAGTGAAAGAAGAATACAGAAACACTGAAGCCATCTTTCTCTTTCTTTTTTTTAAAGGTTTTTATTTTTAAGTAATCTCTACACCCAACGTGGGGCTTAAACCTACAACCCTGAGATCAAAGGTCGCATGCTCTTCAGACTAAGCCAGCCAAGGCACCCCTGAGCCTGTCTTTTTCAAATCTCAATGAAGTAAACAAAAAAAATAAATAAAATTAGTAAAGAGAAGCACCACAAGTGTTCTAATCTGGTAAGAAGCCAAACTTAACCTATAAACTTCTGAAAAATGTCACCTGGAAGCCCAGTAAACAAATGAAATTGAAAACAAAATATCTTGATAATCAACACAATGCTATTCTTCACTCCCTTTGCCCGCATTATACATCCAAAATCCAAAAGCAAGACTATGAGGATGAAAAGGAAAATAAGAAAATTCATAAACATCTCATTGTGGAACCCAATTTTTATTTTAAAAAAATGGAATTTCAAACATATGAGTAAGAACTTAGGAAATATAGTATCCATGAACATTTGGTGGCGGGAGTAAGCCTCAAATCTTCACTCCACCAAAATACTAGCTGTGCGACATTGTCAGATCCTTAACCTCTGGAGCTTTGCTGTTTTCATCTATGATGTGGGGATAATATTTGTGGATTTGTTGTCAAGATTAAAGATGATCCGTGCAAAGTTACCACTAGGACAGAACCAGCACTGTAGAAGCTTAACCACTGGTACGTGTACTTAAATTCTTTAAAAATTCTTTAAGAGGAGCACCTGGCTGGCTCAGTCAGTGGAGCATGCAACTCTTGATCTCCATGTTGTAGGTTCAAGCCCCACACTGGGTGTAGAGATTACTCAAAATCTTTTTTAAAATTAAACAAATAAATAAAATTATTTGAGAATCTGGATGAATAAATATTTTCAACGGTTCTAAATTTAGCTGTTTGGTTTTTTTTAAGATTTTATTTATTTATTTGACAGAGAGAGACACAGCGAGAGAGGGAACACAAGCAGGGGGAGCGGGGGAGGGAGAAGCAGGCTTCCCGCCGAGCAGGGAGCCCGATGCAGGGCTTGATCCCAGGACCCTGGGATCATGACCTGAGCCGAAGGCAGACGCCTAACGACTGAGCCACCCAGGCGCCCCCTAAGTTTAGTAGTTCTAAAAGGATGTTAAATTTATAAACCAGAACATCTGCAAGCTATCTTGTTAAACACACACTGCCTGGTTAATAATGTCCCAGATTTTACCATTTCCCTCCAACAGATTCAGATAGTTTTATGGGGGTTTTTTCCCTCAAATACAAACTATGGTTTTTAACATGTGAGAGGTAAGATTTTCAGCCCAAACTTTGTTTTACCTATTTAGCCAGCACATATGAATTAAAAATAGGGCTGAAAACCTACCAGAAGGATACTGAGAAATTCTAACATGAAAAACTGAGTACACTTGCAATGGATAATTCACTTATTTTGAACATAAGGAGAAAAGGAGATTTTTTAATAGTTTATTCAAGTCAAAGAAGAGAGGTGTGACTAGCTTTCTACTAAATCACTCATTAAGAGATTGTGCTATAATCTTTTCAAGTCAGTTGAACACACATAGAAGTTAGGAAGATACTTATTTTTTAAGCCAGTTTACGGTATTTATTTTTTTCAAGGTTTTATTTAAATTCCAGTTAGTTAACACACAGTGTTGTATTAGACTCAGGTGTACAATACAGTGATTCAATACTTCCATACATCACCCGGTGCTCATTTCAAGTGCACTCCTTAATCTCCTTCACCTGTTTCCCCATCCCCCACCCACTTCCCCTCTGGTAGCCATCAGTTTGTTTTCTAGAGTTAAGAGTCTGTTTCTTGGTTTGTCTCTTTCTTTCCCCTTTGCTCATTTGTTTTGTTTCTTAAATTCCACATGAGTGAAATCATCTGGTATTTGTCTTTCTTTCACTGACTCATTTCACTTAGCATAATACTGTCTAACTCTATCCATGTCATTGCAAATGGCAAGATTTCATTCTTTTTATGGCTGAATAATATTTCACTGTATCTGTATGCATCTATGTGTATATGTATACACATACACACCCCACATCTTAATCCACTCCTCAATCAATGGGCACTTGGGCTGTTTCCATAATTCGGCTATTGTAAATAATGCTGCTATAAACAAAGGGGTGCATACATCCCTTTGAATTAGTGCTTTTGTATTTTGGGGGTAAATACCCAGTAGTGCAATTAGTGGATCGTAGGGTAGTTCAATTTTTAATTTTTTAAGGAAACTCCATACTGTTTTCCACAGTGGCTCACCAGTTTGCATTCCCACCAATAATGCGCAAGTGTTCCCTTTTCTCCACATCCTTGCCAACATCTGTTTCTTGTGTTAATTTTAGCCATTCTGACAGGTGTAAGGTGGTACTCATTGTAGTGTTTTTTTTTTTAATTTCCCTAATGTGAGCATCTTTTCATGTGTCTGCTGGCCACCTGTATGTCTTCTTTGGAAAAACGTCTATTCATGTCTTCTGCCCATTTTTTAATTGGATTATTTATTTTTTAATATTGAGTTTTATAAGTTCTTTATATATTTGGGGTACTAACCCTTCATCGGATATGTCATTTGCAAATATCTTCTCCCATTCCATCGGTTGCCTTTTAGTTTTGTTGACTGTTTCCTTCACTGGGCAGAAGCTTTTTATTTTGATGTAGTCCCAATAGTTCATTTTTGCTTTTGTTTCCTTTGCCTCAAGCGACCCAACTAGAAAGAAGTTGCTATGGCAAATTAGGGAGATTTTTAAAAGCTGAAGCAGAATATGGAGACTACTGAAATTATCTAGATAGTAGAAACCAATGAGATAAACAAAAAAGCACCTCCTCAGATCATTTTTTGGAACTGCCGGGCTCTAGAAGACCTAACCAGTCCAATATCTAGGGGACTCACTAGACAGTAACATAATGTAACAGACATATAAACACAGTGAAATGGGAGAAAATCAGGGAATTTTTCAAAAAAATGAAGAATTTCCAAATTGGTTTTATAAATTGTGCAAATGGTAACTAAAATCTATATTTATATCACTGCAAGTGAATACCAGGTGTGAATACCATGGCTGTTTAATAAAAATAATTTGTCATTTTCAAAAGAATTTAATAGATGTACAAAAATGTGAACCACATTTTAAGTTTCTGAAGCTGTCTTTGGAGACCAAATTTAAGGATATAACCTTATTATCAAGAACAAGTCCTGGGAGGTTAGCTCAGCTTTAAGAAGATTAAATTGAAATAAAACATACTAAACATGCAATCTAATTGACAAATATAACCTAAATAAAAATGTATAGTTATGCAAAATATTGTGCCCATTTGGCATCACAGAAGTATATTTTCTCACATGAAACTGACAACGTGAAACTGAGCCCTAATGGTACTACAACCAAATGGGACATACGCCCTGACATCCTTATTCTCAAGACTGCAGACATTAATTTAATCAAAACATTAATTTCTAGCATGATGCCTTCTATTACACAGTCAAAAATAGATTAAGCGATATCTGAACTGCCTGTGTATCATAGCCCTGCTCCCATCTATACGTTTGGCTATATTTAACCACTACTTACAATTTTATTATTCATGCAGCCTACACAGACGGCTCATGATGTGACCCAGTAGTGAAGTCACCTGGACACCGCCACACTAACAAAACACTTTAATACCCATGTAAAACAGAGGCAGGCCCCCCCGAAAAACAAGTGCAGGAAGAAAGCTTTACAATGACACAACACTAACCAGCTGAAAGTCTAAGATGATATCAACTTCTGAAGCAACTGATTGCTAATAAAAAGGCAAAGACACCAAATGGTAGCCCCAAAAGTGCTTTCCCTTGAATTTGGAATAAAAAGTCAAATATTTAACTTATCTTTTAAAATATCTGTATTTTTAGAGCTGCATACATTAGTTAGCTATATAAGGGTCAAATGACATAGTACCTGGAATTGCTTTAAAACTCCTCAGCAAAAACAAAGTAAGAGAAAAGAAGGAGATAAATCTTAATTATTCAATCTGTGGATAGGTACGCGGAGTTTGCTCACCTATTTCCTCTACTTGCATGTTTGAGCTTAGCTCTTAAATATGAAAAGAAAATAAACATAATTCTTAAATATGAAAAGAAAATACAAATGCATATAGGAATTTAGTGTATGGTAAAGGTGGCATTTCAAATCAGAGGAAAAACGTAAATGACTCAATAAATGGTATCAGAACTGGTTAGTCATCAGCGGGGAAGGGGATATCACGAGAACTGGTTAGTCATGGGGGAGGGGGGAGTTGGGTCCATAAATCACAGATAAAGCAAAATAAACTGAATACAGGTCAATTTAAGAATAAGAAAATGAAACCATTAAAGTAACAGCAGAAATAATCAGAGAATTATAATCATCACCTTGAAGTAAAAACCAAACATTCGTGTTAACTGTATAACAAATAATTACTTTTCTCGTGGCCAAAACCACCATAAACAACAAATACAACAAAGAGAGGACAATCTGGAAATCGTATCACAAAGGTTTACTTTCCCAATTAGAGAGTGCCTACAAATTAATAAGCATCCATCATCCAACAGAAAAATGATAAACGGATATGGTTAGGTCACAGAAAAGGAAATAAGAATAGCTCTTATGAGAAATACAAATTTAAAGAGAGAGATACCACTTTTCATTCATCAGTCTAGCGAAGATTAAAAAAAAAAATGGGTAAACTAGCAAGCTCAGACATTGATAATTTTAAGTATAAATTAGTACAATCTCTACAGAAAACAATTTGGCAATATCCATCAAAATTACAAATTTATACACCTTTTAGCTCAGGTATTTATTCTATAGATGTATCTACACATGTGCAAAATGATACACACACAGAGAGAGGGGGGTATCCCTGTAGCAGATGTGAAAGACAGGAACAGAAACAACATACGTATCTAGAACCAAGGCCTGGTTAAATAAATTCTCCTACATCTGTACAATAGAATACAATACTATTTTAAAAAACAGAATAAGGAAATTTGTAATGAAATGGTACTGAACGATCACTAAATCGTACTGTTAAATGAAAATGGTGCCAAACCACATGTACTGCATGCTAGCTTTTACACAAATGGAGGAAGTAAAAAACGTGTGCGTGCACATGAGCACAACTGTCTGTATATACATTTATTCTTATAAATCCAAATCCTTCTTCATAGAAAGAGAAATTGTAATACTGGATTTCTTCAGAAAGAGTTGGTAGCTGGGTCAGATGGATGGAGTCTTATCAGTGTATACCCTCTGGCTCCTTTAGAATTTTGTACCATGTGAATAAATTATCCACTCAATAAAATTTTAATATTCTTAGTTTGAGCCAGAAGAATTACAGCAATAGTAAACACCAGAGTCTTGATTACATACACCATCAATTTTAAACTGAAATACATAACAAATATGTTGGGTCCTGAGTCACAGAGAAAGCCTTACCTATCCAAAATATACTAATGAATTAGCCTCCCAAAAATATTATCACTTCAAAATAATCTTTCATCTCTAATTTGCTCTTACTGAGACTATCAGAATCCCTCCTACACCCAGCGAGGTAGAAAGCCCAATCAACTGTCCATTATGTTTGCTAGATTATCAAGAAACAATAGTTAGCCAGCAATTTTTCTCTACACTAAAGTAAAATGATGAAATGATCACACCTGGAAGAAAATTAGTGTAGGGTGGGTTGATGTGAACTAATGCAATTTCTATGCCAGAAATGAGGCAACAAAAGTAAAAGGCAGTTAAGAGGTTAAAAGAAAGCAATCTATAGCGAGAAATGTGGGAAAATTTCAAAGAGGTATGAAAGATGAGCCCAGAAAGGTATTGATGATAA
Organism: Callorhinus ursinus; assembly: GCF_003265705.2. NCBI lineage: Eukaryota > Metazoa > Chordata > Mammalia > Carnivora > Otariidae > Callorhinus > Callorhinus ursinus. The sequence continues at coordinate 20,236,051 of NW_027397088.1, read as the reverse complement.
AATAAAAATGCAATCATCCTAATATATACAATTATTATGTATGTGTATATATAAAAAATTCAAAAATATATTAATAATCTGCATGAAAGCGTGAAATGCTATGAATACAGACTTCTTTAGATACAGTCAACGCACATATGGATCTTTAAATATGCACTAAAGTTAACTGCTACCATGGATATTTTAGTGTACCACTATCAAGGAAATTCCAGAAAGTTAAGCAAAAAGACAAACAGAAAATATGAGAGAAAATCTATAAGACACAGAGGACCGGCCCACAAAGGCTACCATATATAACAGGATTGCCAGAGGGAGAGAGAGAGAGAAGACATGAAAATAAAGAACAAAATAAAGAAACTTCCTAGAGGTAGATGTGAACCTTCTGACTGATAACCCACACACTGCTAAACATGATAACTGAAAAATCATCCACACCTGGAAATGCCCTTCTGAGATTTCAGACTGAGGCTAAAGTTAAGGTCCTATACATTTTCTAAAGAGAAAAATATAAAAAGATACTACAGAGAAGAACAGACTGCCATCAGACTTCATATCTATTAGGCTGAATTCTAAAAGAAAAGAATGCCTCAAAGATCTGAGGAAAAATTATTTCAACCTAAGAAGTTATACCCATGCCAAAAGATAGGAAACGTTTTCAGTCATGCATGAGCAGAGGGTTTACTACTACGGATCTTTTCTGACACAATTATTCAAGACAGATACCAAGCCAAAGGTGAATTTTGTTGACGTATTTCCCCACCCTTTATATTTTGCTAATTTTTGTTATCATCATGTGGATAAGACTTACAGAAGGGAGAAAGGGAGAAAGGCGGGGTGGAGGGGGGCAGAGGGAGGGAAGGAAAACTCTGATCTGAGAATCAGTTATTGGTTCTATAATGAGTTTTGGGCAGTAAGGGTAGGTAAAGAGGAGACCACACGTAATTTCCAAGTGGAAACTATTAAAAAAATAAAAGTGTTTCAGGAGCCCAGGCAGAGGTAGCAAGACAGTGACAGCACACACACCACTGCCATACACACACACACGCACGCACATGCACACACACACACACACATGCAGACACCACTGCCATACACACACGCATGCACACGTACGCATGCACACGCACACGCGCACATCACTGCCACACACGCGCGCACACACCCCTGCCGCACACGCACACCACTGCCACGCACACGCACACACGCGCACACCACTGCTATACACGCACACGCGTGCGCACGCACACACCAATGCCATACACGCACACAGGCTCACACACGCACACGCACCACTGCCATACACACGCGTGCGCACACGTGCACACACCACTGCCATACACACACACGTGCGCACACGTGCACACACGCGCACAGAGGCTGTGAAGAACTGCCTCCCTCATCCCCCGGCAGGGCCAGTCGTTATGCTAGAGTCCCATACATGCTGCAAAACATTATTTCATAACACAGTTAAAGTCACAGATATGAAAAGGAATCAATTATAACGTCTAATAATTTTAATTTTTTTTTAAGATTTTATTTGAGAGAGCATGAGTGGAGGGGAGGAGCAGAGGGAGAGGTGCCCCGCTCAGCGGGGAGCCCGATGCAGGGCTTGATCCAGGACCCTGAGATCATGACCTGAGCCGAAGTCAGACACTTAAATGACTGAGCCACCCAGGCACCCGGATGTCTAATAATTTTAAGATTTTATTTTATTAGTACAAAATCATCCCAAATCCAAGTCTATGAAAAATCTTTCCTGTAAAGGTGTTTGCCTCATTGCGAAAACACCTTTTCCAACTCTCATTATGCTAGCTGCAATCACAAACCACAAACACCAGTAGTTTGATAGCATTAAAAACAAAGCATATCGTGCAAATCTTTCTGAATAACTTAATTATGTTATTTATTTTTTTATAAAACATTACCCTTGCTAAGAGTTAGATAAAGACGCTAAACAAGCATTATCATGTTCTCTCCGGATCAGGTTTCCCAAGGTAGCACCAGCTCCAACTGTTTGACTAAACCAGTTGTAAAGTACTTGGCTGCAGGCAACCTCAGGCACATTCTCATTTATTTAGTCCATGCTCACAAGCTAAAAAATAATTGGCTTCCTCTCTCTACTGGTATCAAAGTTTTAACAGATGGTGCTGTTAGATGAGGAAAGTATAGTACTGAATACAACTAATGACTAACCATATGTCAGCAACAAAATAGTGCTCTTATCAAGGATATAACACACTGGATTTTGTTTACTTGTTTATTTTTGGATAGACAAAAACATCGTACAATGCAGTTGTATACACTGGAACCAGGAACAAACCTAAAAAGCGCTTTTAAAAACTAGAAGCAGACCTTCAAATTCTTAAAATTTCCAACCTCCTAAAGAATACAGAGTATACCAAAGAAAACAAAAGTACACAAAGTGCCAAGTTCACCATCAATGCAAATTATTTTTATTAGTTCAAGAAATTTCTCAACTTTGGCCACAGGCTTTTGACAGCGCTAGAAGTAATACCTCTCAGAAGATCGACTTTAAACTTCTCCTTTCCTCAGGAAACTTCTGTTATGTCCAAATGGTGGTATCTTAGAATCTCCTATACACGTTAATTTATTTCAGGACAACAGAACACTGCTAGGTTTAACTACTATGAACTATCCGTGAAGAGCTATCTCAATATACCATTATTTGACATTCTTAATAATACAACAAACTGAAACAAACAACAAAACACAAGCACCACACATCCAGGCACTATTCTAGTCCTACAAACACCTCGACCCCAAGAAAAAAGGGCCAAATACCTGTAGCTACCACCTCCTCTATTAATAGCTCTACTTTTATAGTGTTATATAAATTGTGCTTTGAGCTCAGATGATTTTATTGGTGAAAGGAGATGCTCTGAATCTTTCTCCTACATTACTGAAGTTATGACTCCAAGTGCCACCTGATATAAAACCTATGACAGCCTATGGATCATTTAATCTGAAGGTATAATTAACTGATTAAAGTATGCATTTAAATATAGATAACAATCTTATTTAGAAACACATGTGGCTATTTCAACAAAAAGGTATAGTCATTTCAAAAATACAATGTTGGAGTAATAGGGAAAATGCAAAACCCAGGTGAGACAGGCTGCCCAGTCCCTACTTCCCTTTTTCTGTTAATTTGGTAACCAGAAGAAACTGATAACCTAAGAACTATTTTCAGTTCAGTTTCTACTCTTTACCCGAAGAAAGAAGTACCTGTCTATTACCTTCAGAAAAAGCAACTACAAACACACAATCCATGCACTGGTGAGGTATCAAGAGTATCTGCTTAGGACTCAATATCCCAGGCACAATCCCCACTTACTGCCTAGCACTGACCCTAAGTGAGCTACCTAAACCCTGTAAGCCTCAAACCTTCATCTTTAGGATAGATTAACACCGCATACCTCACTGGATTTGTCAGGAGGACGAGAGGAGATAACATATGTGTAACACTGGCATACAGTAAGGCAGAAAGAAGCCAAATATATAAAACCTCACTTCAGAAAACTCATACAAACAGCCAGCATACCTTTTAAAACCTCAGTGGGAGACACACAGTTTTATTTTTGCCGAGAACTGAAACAGATTCTGTGAAAAGTTTCATGAAAGTTAACTTTCTTCCCCATTTCGTATCTAACTCTTCTGTAGCATTTCAGGATCAACTCCTTCAAACTGATAAAATTTTCCAACACACACTAAGCAGACCTCAAATCAGCAAATAACAAACACAGAAATATATCTTTATGACAAGACCTTAGGAATACTGTGCTTTAAAGTTTCTCTTTTGATTCTTTGCTTTTCTCATTCTGCATTTATTTACAAACGATTCTTTGGTGCTCAGATAAACTACACCCAGGCTTCTCTACTACCTTCTTGAAATTCTACACACTCAGCTTCTCTGTGCGTACAAACCTGCAGAGGCAACAGGTCAGCCTTACCTGCCCTCTCTTCTTCCCTATGTTCTACAACTTACAAGGAAAAAGTCTGGAGAGACACAATCTTCAATAAAAACAAATTACCTTGTCATGATAAAGAAGTGGTTATAAATTACTAAAAATGGGTTCTCATTATGCAGAAAGCTTTCCTTTTAACTTTCTAAATAATCAACATGGGGTTTTTTTTTGTTTAATCTTAGCTTATTAAATGTTACATGAATACATCGTCTAGAGCATGATACTAAAAGCTCCCATTTGAAACAACCAAAATAATGTGCCAATACATGAAACAACATTTTTCAAGACACTGAACGTCACACGATGGACAATGACCCCTGGGGGGGGTTACAGTTTTCAAGACACTGAACGTCACACGATGGACAATGGCCCCTGGGGGGGGGGGAATACAAAGCTGTGGGGCCCCAGCTTACTGCCTTGAGTTTCCAAGTCTGAGTTGTAGTTGACCAGGACAGTCCAGAGGACTGCACGATGAGAAGAACAGAGTTAAGAATCCAAGATATGTTGTCATTTGTAGGACAGAATACTAGAGAGAAGAGAGCGCATGCAAAAGAATTCTAGAGATCTGCAAAAGGTGAAATACTCCACTGGGTCTTGATCAATGCATAGCGAGAAAGTTACCCAAAGTTAGGGAAAGAATGATGTCAAAAGAATGGAGGTAACAGTGCCCAGAGCTCACGCAGGGCTGGAAGTAATGTCTGTTCTCTCCAGTCAGGTGGGAAAACAGCACTCATGGAATACTGGGTAGAGTACACAGAAGGGTCTTGCCTCAGTAGCAGCCTTGTCTGAGCACGGTTCTGCTCAGGCTCAAAAGGATCAAACTACATCCCAGAACAAAAATGAAGAATATTTATAGGAATACAAAACTATCCAGCAGAGTAATATTTACAATGTCAAACACCCAATCAGAAATTACCAAGCATATAAAAACTAAGGAAAATAAAATCCCATAATGCAGAGAAAAATCAATAAATCAAAATGGACCCAGAATTAACACAGATGTTAGAATTAGAAGACAAACACATTAAAAAAATTATAACCAAATTACTTTTGTTCAAAAAATTAAGCATAGACCTGAGAGATTAAAAAAAAAAAAAAAAAGACCCAAATTGAAGCACAAAAGACCAAACTCTATTAGCTGCTCTGGGTTCTTCACCTGGCAACATGACCCTAAACTTTACTCTTGAAAGATCTGAGGCATTAATCATTCTGCCCTTTATGAGCTGCTGTAGGTTCCCACTAACCTTTACTACTCGGAATGGAAGTACTAAAAAGTACCCCCAGAAAACCTCCTGAATTCCAGATTTTGTCTCCTTGACTCCACTATATAACAGTAACCCAATTTCCCCTTGGTAATCAGGATCAATCACTCCGGTGAGTAAATTAGCCTTTTTTTTTGGCCAATTAGCTCAGTGAAACTAGGACCCCAAAATGGCAAAGTGGCAGTCTCATCTTCCAATTCAATGTACCATTGTTGCGTCCCCTAGTGGAAACATCCTCCCCTTGCAGACTAAGATCTCTGAACCAGCAGAATCCAGTATTCCCAGGACAGGTAGCTGAAGTTCTACAAATGGATTATTAGGTATCAGAGTGAGAAAAACCACTCTCACTTCCAACCCTTGATTCCCAGAACCATGAATTCTGACTATGGGAGAGACAGCACCATATAATTCAAAGTACATCCTGCATCCTGTAAAGCAGAACCCCATCCTTTCATGATTTTGTCTCTCAACTGATGCTATAATGAATTGTTGAGTAATCAATTCCACCTTTCAATTCCAGCCACTTTCAGGTAACAGGATACATGGCACATGGCAAGACCAATTAATTCCAAGGACATAAGCCCATTCTACACCTTCCTTGTTGTGGAATTCATTCCCTGAGTAGAAGCAAAGCAATACAGAATGCCAAAACAGTGGATAAAGTGTTCTGTGAATCCATGGATGGTGGTGCTAGCAGAAGCATTATAGGTAGAGAAAGCAAATTCATATGAAGAATATGTGGCTGTTCCAGTGATGATAAATCTTAGCCCTCTCCATGATGGAACAGGTCCACTGTAGTCAACTACCAACAGATAGCTGGTTGGTTCCCTTGAAGAATGGTGCTATATCAGGGACTCAATGCTGGACTCTCTGTTGGCAGATTAAGCACTTAGCAATAGCATTATCCGGGTCAGCCTTGTAAGAGAAAGGCCATATTGTTGAAGGATGGACTTTCCAGCCCTGCCAACACAGCCACTATTTCATGGGCCCACCGAGCAAGCCCTAAGGTAGCTACAGAAAGAGACTAACTGACATTCACAAAGCACACCATTTTGTCCACCTCATTAGCAAGAGTCTCCTTTGTAGTACATGCCCTTTCGTGGGCATTCACAAGGGACACAATCTTCATAGTCTGTGGATATTTGGAGTGGTCCATCCACACACCTTTTCCCTACACTTCCTTGTCACCTGCCTTCAGATCCTTTTCCTTCCAAGTCCCTGACCATCCAGACAAAACATTACAAACTGCCCATTAATCAATGTAGACGCTTATCTCTGGTCACCTACTCAAAATATAATAGGAAACACACACACACACACACACACTTCTCAAAGTTCTGCCCACCAGATGGACTTTCCTTCATCATTGTCATTCGTGGTCAGTCTTGAGTGGGGCTTTAGTGCTGCAATGTTTGCTTTTGAGTGGTACCAGCATGTCATAAAGACTCATTTGTAAACCAGGCTCAAGTTTTTTTCTTCTTTGTCCAACTGGTCATAAGGAACTCCCAGGGGGCCACAGGCATGGTCTGAAGGAAACAATGAAACAGAAGTTGGCCTCAAAGGTTTCTGAGCCACCTGCTCATATAAGCTAGCCATACCTTACAGACCCACCTAAGTTTGGCCTGCTATATACCATCTCCATTTGATAACAGAGTGCTGCTGTTCATTCCCACTCTGGGCAAAATGGGTCAGACAACACCTAATTCATGAAGGGAAGCTCAGGTCACATGGTCACCTGATTTCTCACAATTGGGTATTCAGTCTCTAACGAGGCCCAATACAAGCCAGGAGCTGTTTCTCAAAAGAAAAATCATTATCTGAGAAGAGGACATAGATTTGCCTCAAATTCCTTGAGGTGCGCACTGTGACTCTTATTGGTACTTGCCAGAGGCAAATAATAGGGAGAAGGAAAAGGTAGGAGGGGGAAAAGTTACAGAATACCACCTTTGCTCACAACATCCTCCTTGTTTCTAAACACAGTGGGAACAGATGGATGCCACTCCCTAAATCTACACTCCTCTGAGACTTAATCAGTATGACAGGGCTCTAGTCCCAAATAATAAAGGAGACCCGGAGAAAAGATTACCAGTGAGTTTCTCTTCCTTGCCTTAAGAAACTGGATGTGACCAAAAGAATACAATAAATATGGTTAAAAGGAATCGGAGGCCAAGATGAGTAAGAAGAATCAAGTGTCTCACTGTTCTAACCCAGCCCAGGTAACTCATATCCCAGCGTAATGACAGGACAAGCAAGTGCAGCTGCAGAATCTAACAGTAATCTCGAAGGAATCCCAGAGAAAGAATATGGAAACACAAGAGGTAGACATGTATTCCAATTCTCCAAGCTAAGGTAAATTGGGTAATTTGCCCATTTGCCATCAATCCTCAAAGGACTATAATTACACCATTTTAAAGATGGTTTAAAACCACTACAGAAAGAAACATCACCAACCAATGAGGCAAAGTCTGAAACCCTAAGGACCAAATAACAGCAAAGCTAACTTCAATTCTTCCTAAGAGTTGGCAGGCCTTCCTGAATGAACTCTACCACATGAAGGAGTCTACCCCTCTCAGAAGCTAGAGTGTAATCCAATTAGCTAACCTGCCATATTATAATTGAAAAGAAAAAAATTTTTTTAGAAAGAGTTAAAATCCAGTGGTCCCAGGGTGTTAGAGTTGAAAAGGGCTTTGGATTTGTTCAAAGGCCTTCCCTTATATGCTGAATGACATACCATGGGAAGCTGAACAGGATATGGTAGTTCAAATCTGTGCTCTCACACTCAGTAGGTATGCATTTTTAGCACATTACTTCACCTCTCTAAGACTTAACTTTTGCATCCACGAAGCAGTATAATAATGCTATCCACCTCACTGATCTCTTTTGAGAATTACATGTAAAGTACACGTGCCTCTTGTATAGCAAGCCCTCACTGTTACATTTGCTACTATTCTTAACCGACTGTCAGTGGCCTTGGTCTGCAGCAGAACTGTGAAATAAACTTTTGCATTAGGTTTTCCCACCTTCCTTCTCAATGTTACCTAATCATGCAGTAACCCAGTAAAAATTCTGCATAAGCAATAAACATGGAAGGGGTGCATAAACATGGAAGGAGGATAGTGCAGAAAAAGGTGCTGGGCTGAATAAATAAGATCTGGATTCCAGGCTGCCACTAATAAGTTCTAGAACTTGACACAAGGGGAAGGTGCCCCATTCTACATGGGCCTCAGTTTTGTGAGCTATAAGACATGCTTGAGTTAAATGCTATCAAGTGTTTTTGCCTCCATTACAATTCCACAATGCAATCCATGTTAAGTTTTGAAGGTATGCATTATTAGTACGCCAGTGCTTGATCCTCCCAGATTTTTGCTCACATCTTCATCTTCCTCATCCCCATCTACTACCAGCTCACTACCAGAGAAACAGCTCTGAGAGCACTGATCTCTTATTCTCTGAGGACAAATTTAAATCAACCGGTTATTTTTTTTTCCTTCCATTCATTCAACTCAAAACTTTAATCACGACTTACTCTTCTCCCTCCAAAACGATCTTTTGTTAAAACGTAGTAAAAACTTATTATCCTCAAATGTTAATTTACCTAAAAGAAAAAATAAGCATCATTATGATCTTTATTATGGACTCCCAAGTGGTGCTACCCCAAGTGACCAATGACACTGGGTTAATCTACATTAACTCAAAATTAAACAAGTTGTCACCATCTGCATTTAATTATGTGCTTCTGCTCTTTCTCAGAGGTACTGAGACTTTTAGAATTATATACAAAGCATTTATCAGTAACACTGACTTTCTCAGTAATCTGACCAAAGTGTGGGCCACAGGGAAAACAATGCAGAAAGAAAAACTGAAAATTTAGCAGTTCGCTCAGGGGATCTGGGATCAATGGGACTAAGGACATGGCTGTTTATCTTGCAGCACACCGCAGAACCTGGCAATGAAAAAATATGCCACACGGAGGAATACCTTACTTTATATAACATGCATCCTAATCTAATATTGTACATAAGGTGAATTTTACAAATCTAATACTTTAAACACACTAAGAGTGCTTGCTAGCCAGACATAATTTACAAATACTGTATAATATATATACTCACCATCCAGGTTTTGTACATCATGAGATTTGCTCAAGGCAACCAAAACTTTATAAATAAAATCAAACATCTTGAGTACTATTTAATTACCATCTTATTAAAATCTTATTTTAAAAGGCATAGATTACTCCTCTGATAAAAGAAGAAAAGTTTTAATAGAAACTATATTATTTAAGGACTGATGTTTGTTCAGCCACCACCCTGAACGTGGTATCATCCTGAGGTCCTAACAAAGAATAATGACTTCAGTGAAACTTAGAATCAAACTGTTCAAATACAGAGGCCTGGTCAATGGCCCAACACCCTTACCAATATATTGACAGGAGGTTTAACCACAGATGGAGAAAGTTAAAATAAGAGGTGTGATTTCCTCTGCTTTTGCAAATCTGAGGCAATCAATGTTCTAAGACATAATCAACCTTTGTAAATAGCCAGGAACTTCGTCTGAAAAGGAGATTTGTACCCGCGCTGCCTCCAGTAAACCATTACACATGCATACCCACACAGTATTTAATAAAAAGAATCACCTTCCCCGAAAAACAAATTAAAAAAAAAAAAAAAAAGACCAAATAATTGGGAAGTTACCAGTTAAGGCCAGAAAAGAAAGCCTGCAATAGAGCAAGAACCAACCGAAAAGGGATAAAATTACTGTAATTCCTTTCAAAATCATCAAACAAATCACAAGGCACAAGCCCCTCCTCAATGACGGGCCTACCAAGAATGAGATTCACTTAAGAGAGATTCTGATACAGCACAGCTGCTAGGATTTGAAACATGCCATCCACCATTTGCAGTATGAAAAGGCAAACTATCAGACATGTTTCTGACATTCTGACATGATACCACAGTTAATTTCTAGAAAAGATTATCAGTATACCAAATGTGCTTAGATTAATTTTTCACCGTGACAGTGAGACTTGGGCTTACTACATAAAGGAGTTAACGTTTGCTCACCATTCCTTAAGCTATCAAGGCCAATTTTATGCAAATTTTCATCAACTGTACATGGAGTTAGATTAATAATCATAGGTGTCGATTCAATATGCAAATTAGATTTAAATACCTAAAACAGAGTTATCCTGAGAACGTCGCCTGTCACAGAACCTTTATATTTGGTACACACTATAATCTTTCATATCCACATTTGAACTCTTAACAATATACAAAGCTAAATGAGCCAAGTCATTATGCAAATTTTACCAAAAACTCCTCTGAGAAACACAAATAAAAAATACAGGTGGTAATATTTGTATAAAGCACCCAGTGTTTGCATGAGTGAGTAAGTTTGCATAGGATGGGTCAAACAGAAACAATTCCAGAAAGGGTAGGTCTTCTCCAGGAACTTTCTCTTCTGAAGATGAAGCAAACATGTACACTCAACCTGAAATAACAGGGAAAGGGAGGGATACACGTAACTCAATGAACGGATTTCCAAGTACAAAAATACTGTGACTTTGTTCTTTCCAAGTACTTATCTAATAGCTAACATTTACTATCTATTACCTTATTATCTCTGGACTTCACTTTTTAAAACGTAATAAAGGAAAAATAAAAAAATAAAATGTAATAAAGGAGAGAAAATAAAGATATATGGCTGTATTTGCTTGCATTTTTACAAACTATGGAATGATACACAAGAAACTAATAAATGTTTTTACTTGGAAAGCACAGAAGAACTGAGAAATTAAAGGTACTCAAACAAAACTTCTGCCTACAAATCTTTTTACATTCTAGGTACTTTAAACCATGTGAAAATATAACCCATTCTAAAGATCAAATTAATAAAACTGTAAATAAAATAATTTGAAAATAAACCACATACCAGAAAATACTTTTTTATTTAACTGCAGAGGCTAAAGATGGAATTTTAACATTCCAACAGGCTGCAATTAAATTGAGGCAGACTAAAAAGCATTAAGTATATTTTATAATCATAGTTTTACAATAATAAAAATATTCACTAAGTTCTTTTGTTATATACAAACCCCGAGAGTATAAAAGTAGAAATGCCAATGTTTAAGTATATGAAAAATAAACGTCCCCTTTTCATCTTCCTGAGGCCGAAATCTAGTATAGCATGTAGTAAATCTATGTTAATTACCTTTATTCTCAGTGCTAAAAACTAATTAATTATTAAGAGTTGATAAAATTAGCTATTTGAAATGTTTAATGTGACTCCAGTTCCATATGTATATTGTAATGAACACACCAGATATCTCTCAGTAGGCTGTCACTTATGCATTTAAAACATGCGTCTGTGCTCATGACAGGAGGTCATGTCATTAATGACTTGCTTTAGCAGGATGTGTCAGACATGTAGCACATGCCATACTTAATGTAAAAGTTCAAATGTATTCTCTCTTCAAAAATGGCTCTAACCTATTTTTCTGTCATCACTATACAGCCTTCAAAATCAGTATTAGGCTCAGTAAGCTGAGGTTTCAGTTTAGAAACAATTTTGCCTTTTGGGGCAAAGAAAATCAGTATGTGACATTAGCAAAAGCAAATTTATTACAAAACTAGCCCCCAGTACAGCCAGAGCTCTTGGTAACTCGACCCATCGCAAATATAAGAGTTTAAGGAAATGCAACTTCATCTTCCCAACGATGCCTCAGAAGCTCTTTGAATCCATTAATGCCTGCAGAGCACCCTGTGGCCCCCAGGCCATCAGTCTAAAACAAAAGGCCTGCAATTCCTAACGCAGGCACTACCCTGTCTGCACCATGACTCCAGCTACCGTAACAACCTCAAAACAGATATTAATGCACAGAGAGAAGGGAATAACAGATAGGAGGTAAAGGAGGAAGAAAATGTTGGCTCAGCACTCAACATCCTTTTTTGACACTCAGTAGTGGGACCCTAATGATCCCCACCAGGTCTCTCTCAGCCTGCAATTAAAAGACATTTGTTTCCATCATGTCTAAAGCCCTAGAATCCCAAAAGAGTTCCTCCTTTTAGAAACTCTCCAGATACTCACTTAGCAGGATACGGTTAAATACGACAACGTTAGATGAAGGAAAAAGGAAAACAGATATCAGGCAGGGTTTCCAAGAGGAAACAATATAAAAACTACCATTAGGATCAGTAAAGTTACAGCACCCCACCTACTCTGATAGCAGGCCATTTACATACCCTATCTGTAATCCTCATGATGACTTTATTAGGTACCACATTACACAGTCGTCATTATGAAGATGGAAAATCAGACTTCAAGTCGGGTGAACTGGGAGAGTCACTCAACTATGAAAATGACAAAGCAAGCATTCAAACACAGACCTGTCTGTTGATACTAACAAAACAACATCAATCCAAGAGCAGTAGCAGCTGCCTACTACTATTATACTGAGTTTCTTCTCAGTACAATGCTAAGTATCTTGAATATTTTCATTTAAATTCGTTTCTTAATCGTAACAACCGTATAAAACAGGTACTCTTTTCCTAATTTACAGATGAGAAAACTGGGTACAGGAGGGTAAACAATGTCCTCAAGGTCACACAGCAAGTCATGAAATGGCTCTTGCACATCACACAGCCTGGAACCATCACACACCCTCTTCCCTGCTTCCCTGTAACACCTCGCCAATGCTTCAAAAAAAGCAATACAATTCTAGTCAATGAATAACTCTGTAAAACTTGAAAACATAAATTTGGACTTTATTCTTAATATCCCATTGAAATGAAAGAAAAACTACCTGAAATAATAATTAAAAAGTGTTTTTCATGGTATATTCTTCTTCTGAAATTCAAATCCCACTGATGTCAATGAAGAGGCAAGGACTGAAAGGCAAGTAATGAATTATTTTCTAATCAAACAACAAGTATTACAGGATCCTAGAATGTTCCATGAGAATACTCCCCAAAGGAAACTTGAGAAACAATAATTATTAATTACAGAATTAAAGAAACAAAAACTCGACTTACAAAGTTAGGCCTTTCAATTTCATCGGCTTTCAGTAAGAGTTTCGATTACACCTAAAATCAAATAGGAGGCAATCTGAAACTCTTTCTCTTTAGAGTGAGTGTGTGAGTGTATGCGTGTGTATGATATTAAGTATAAAGGAGCCATCACTGAAGTAAAAGCCCAGCATAAATATGCAAGAGACTGTGACACGCGTACTTTATTGGTTCTAATGCTATCTAGCCTGAACATTCGTAGTATGTGAATCTCTTAACAAAAGGTGAAGCAAATTTCTTAACGTAGCAGAATAGGTATTTGGGGAGACAAAAAGGCCACCAATAATTTCACACAGGACAACCTGAACAAAAAAAGAAGATACTTTCTTTTTGTAGTGATATTTTTAATATTATCACCTGAACTAAGACTTTGATTCATGTCAAGCCACAAAAGAAAAGTCCAAAATTATAAGATTTCAAATTTTTCATTTCAAAACTTAAGTACATAATCCTTTAAAACAAAAATGGATAGTAGCTAAACTATACTCAAGACATCTTGATTAATTTAAGCTTCCTAGTCTACTCAAATAACAGGTCATGCGTAGGACTATTATATCCACAAGAAGTAGCAGTAAAATGTAAAATAGATGAAAATATTTTAAAAGGAGAGCTCCTTCCATCCCCAACAACTATCTTGGTAGAAAAGCAGAGCTTGAAAACAATAAACAAAACTCAAAGTATAATTTTACTAATTTTGCCTCTGAACTTTTGAATGACTGCCAAAAAGACCTAGGCAAAAAGGGGAAAAAAAATTTTAATAAAAAAAAAAAAAAAAACCCACCTCTGAGCCACTGAAAGCAGAAGCGCTAGAGGGAAAAACTGAAGTTAGAAAGAAAACTTCAAAGAGATTCTGTAATCGAAGATGCCTTATTCTTGACTGCCTCATCTCAGAGATTAAAGAAGATTTTTAAAGCCGTTCCACGGACACAGAGATCAAACATTTATAAATGTTTATAATTTTACAAGTCCCAAATTCAAAGGTGGGCTCAAAGAAATAAGAGTGACACGGGCGGCTGAGAGGAGAGGTGAACTTTCTGGGATGAGGGAGGGAGGTAGAAGGGGGCTTTGAAGAATATACTCTGTGGGCTGTAGAAAAGAAGGAGTATTTTCGAAAATCTCATTCATCACCCACAACGCATAATGATGAACAACAACATGTAATGAAAAGGGAACTAAGACGCAGTGTCAAATCTGCTTCTACTGGATTTTAACAGCATCAAACCCATCAGGTATTCACCCAGTATCTATTCCGTAGCAGTCCAAAATTATCATGTAATCCTAGTTGGTGCTTCTCTTTCAAAATGAAAATCTCAACAATTCAGATTTGTAATTTTTGAAAGCTTAAGGACAATTAATGAATTTTATTGTCTCAGCTTTCTGTAGAATTCCCATCCCATAATGAGAAAAAGAGGAAGGGGGAGTAGAAAAGAAAATTTGGTCCCTATCAATAAAAACCTGGTGCTGATGGAAACAGACATTTCTACTGATACATTTTTTTACGCATCAATCTCTTCATTATTAAATAATTAAACATACCATTTAAAATGCTAGAAGAAATAAAGCTGTACTTGAGCCTTTTACCACTTTCCTCTAGTCGCAGTCAGCGGACACCACTGTATTATCACATACGGTACCCAGAGTTCCCTGAAGGAAGTGAGGGCACCTCATTCATCATATTCTTTGCATTGCCAGTGGCCAGCATAGGCCCCACCACACAACAGAACTCATACACCAGATGTCACCATCATTTAAAACAAGGTAAAACTAAAAATAAAGTAAATCACATAATATTAATCTCTCTACGAAAATTAGAAACATTTCTATTGCTTGTTGAAGGCCTAATTCCAACTTCATTGCCTCCATGAAGTCTTCCCAAGTCCTGAGGCTGAAGGCATTACAAATTCCTCTGTAACTATAAGAAGCCTATATCCATACACCAACAAAAGTACATCACCTTGACTCTAATAACTACTCATTAACTAAATATTGACCGAGTGCCTACTAGAGGCTGGCAACTGTTCTCGGCTCCAGGGGCTACAACAGTATCACCACATGAGGCCCCTCCTCTCCTGGAGCTAACATTCTAGTGGGGAAGAAACCGATCATAAACAATAAATACATCGGATGGTGATCTGTACTCAAAGGAAATACAGAAGGTTGAAGACAGAAAGTGAGGGAAGGTGCTATTTTATATAGGGTGCTCAGGGAAGAACTCTCTGACAAGGTAACATTTGAGCACAGACCTGAAATGAGGGAACACAACACAAGTGGATACCTTGGAGGAAGAACATTCCAGGTATAGGAACAGGATGTATGAGCACATGACTGGGTATGTTCAAAGAACAGCAAGAAAATTAAGGTAAAGGTGTTGGCAGGAGATGAAGTCAGAGAAGCAAGAGGGGTTCCATTTCTCTTAACACCTCTCATGTCACAATAAACATTTTGGCTTTCATGCACACAGCTATTTATATTTAAACTAATTAAAATTAAATAAAATAAAATTCAGTTGCCCCCTTGCACTAACTGGATTTTACATGCTTAACAGCCACATGGGGCCATAGCTACCATAATAGTACAAAACAGAACATTTCCATCACTGCAGAAAATTCTATTAGATAGCACTGGGAAATCTGAGCCGAAGAGTGAAATAATCTGGCTTAGGTATTCAAAGAATCTGACCACTATGTAGAAAAGAGATTGGTGGGGGGAGGAGAAAGATAAATTAGGCAACTATTATAATCTAGGCAAGACGATGCTGAATTAGACCAAGGTGGTAGCCTAAATGCTGGTGATAAAAATGACAGGACTCCGGATATGTCTTAAAGATGGAGCCAGCCGGATTTGCTGATTCAACGTGGGACAGGAAAACAAGAGTAGTTATCCTTGATTCCAAAATTTTTGCCCTAAGCAACTCACAGGACACAGATTCCTTCTACTGAGATAGGAAGACTACAGAGGAGCAGATCTGTGGGGGAGATTAGGACTTTTAGACATGTTAAATAGACACGCCTATTAAAGATTCAAATTCAGATGATACACAGGCAGAGAATCCAGGGTTCAAAGGAGAGATCTGATTTGGAAATAATCTATTTTGGTAGTGTCTCCATACAGAGTACTTCAAAGCCATGGAGGTCCATAAAATTCCAACTTAGTACAGGTGGAGAAATAAAATGAAGAAGTACCCTGGGGGCTCTAGGAACCAGCAAGGATGATTGAAGGAGCAGCCAGTGAAATGAGAAAAGAACTAATAACCAAGAGGAACTGTGTCCAGAAAGCCCAGTAAAGGTATTTCAGGAAGGACAGAGTGAGATCAGCTGTGTCAAATGTTTACAGATGAAGACTCTAAGACACGGACTCAGAAGCGACAGCTGTACTTGGCCATACAGAGGTCACTGGTGAACCTCGCAAGAGCAATTTTAGTAAAGGTGCCTGACTGGAGTAAATTGGAGACAGAAGGGGAAGCAGCAGGTATAAACAACCATTTACAAGGAGTTCTGCTACAAAAAGGAAGAAAGAAATGTAGAAGTTGGAGAGCGCTATGGTGTCAAGGAAGGAAATTATTTAAGATTGGGTATGTCACAGCATGTTTGATGATAGGAATGACCCAGGAAAGAGGGAAAACAATCCAACAGAGAAAGGAGCCAACTTGCAGGAACAATGTCCTGGAGCAGGGAGAGGGGATGAGGGCACAAGGGGGACAGAGCTTGTCTCGAGAGCATGGACCACTCATCAAGTGCAGTGGAGGGACCACAAAGTGGGTCCTGAAGCAAATTCATGTGGGCAGGGAGATCTGGTATTGGGAATGTATGGGTATTCTCTTCTAATGGTTCTGAATAGCTGTGTGCTTCAGTGGACTGACAGCTTTTCAGAAGAACGGGCTGTGTTTTGGTCATCTCTGTATTTCTAGCACTAGCAAGCTGGCACGCATTAAATGATTCAAGAGTTCCACTGAACTAATACATTCTCAGAACTACCTAACTACCCAGGCACCTCAGCTCAAGCCTCAACATGTGCAGGACTTACTAGCCAGTTCTGTGCTGCAGATGCTCAACATTTCACAGAAGGAAAGGCGTCACAGCTCTCACCAACCACGGCCCCCATCCATCCCCCCATCCCCTGCTGCTCTCGGACGGGGTGGGAAGGATGTGTCCATTTCCAGCCTACATGTGCAAAAAATGCTTCCTGCCCACTGGATTAAAGTCCCCAAATGGCAATTATCCACTTTGGTTTTGACTGACCTCCTCAGACACTAGTCTGTTTACTCAGACCAACTGGTCCTACTCTTTCTTGGAATATAATTGAGTTCCTTTTCCTTTAAGTATACTATAGAGTACCTTCCCCACTGTGATCAAACCCGACTCCTGTGTGGTATTTCCCCCCTAGACTCCCAGACTTACAGAAACTATAGACCCCTATTTACAAAAGCCTTTACAAATTGTAAGGATTTTTAAAATAAGAATGAGATTAGAACTAAATATACAAAATGTAACTCAATTTCCTGAGCCTCTTTCTAAGAGTAAGGATATTGAAAACAAATCAAAAGTGAAATATGAGTACTAACATTTAAAAAAAAAAACATAAACCAGCAGAACACTGCCAACATCACTGATACTCATTAAAGGGGCAGAGTCATATCCTCTAATGTGGAATACATCTGGGCTGTTTCCTACACTTACTTTCTTAGCTTAAAGTAGTATTTTTAATAAAATACATTTAGGCTTATTAAATCTGTAAAATTTGACAAAGATAAAACAAAAATATCCTCAGTCTCTCAAAAATTTTGTGAGTAGCTAAAATTGTTCAAAAGAACCATTCTCTGAAATAAGCATGCTGAAAACTAATGGGGAGGAGAGCTTTTTCTAACAAAAGTGTCTGATTAGATAAGATAATGCAATACATCTATTACATCTATTGTAACAATACCATTCACACCACTATAGCTAAGACTCTTAGCATTTCCATTATAAAAACCTGTTTTTCAACTCTGCCACCTGCCAGCCATTAAAAAAAAAAAAAATTGCTCTCCCACAGCATTCAAATGTTGATCCTGAAAACACTTCTACCACCACTCCTACTAAATGTTTTTGTTCTTTAGATTATCATGCAAATATTTTTAAGAGCGTATTTTATCTTTCCACATTACACAGGTCTGATATCAAATATTGAAGTTTAATCTGCAAGCAAGAATCACCAAAACATTCATTCCAGAAATACATCAGTCTGTACTGGAGGTCAATTTGGTAGACTCTAAGCCATCAGAACATTAGTCTCACACCCTGAATAAGTTACAAATATTTATGATTCTGAAGACATCAAAGGTGATAAATACTCTTCATCTGACTAAAGGGGGAAAATCTAACAAGATAATATAAACAGAAATGTGAAAATGAAGAAACAGGTGAAAAGAGTTAAATTCAGGGCAAGAAAAAGCAGTACGCGACATTGACAGTATACCAAGGGAGAAAATGGGCTAAAGCATCACCTATCTATTCTCCCCGAGATGTGTTAGCTAGCTACTAAACAAATGCTCAAACAAAAGGCACAGTTTATTTTTCCTCCAAAAATTAACCCTCAGAAAAGATGGAACTGTTTTATATTTCTAATAAAATCCATGCAGAGATCTTTCTTATTACCAGGAGCTCTTTCTTACTCTCTCCATTCCCTTACTTTGAATAACAGACTATCCCTTGAAGACATTACCCTGAGCAACAGGATCTCTGGAAGCCTAGAGAAGCCACCAGAATCAGTAAAAACAGCTGCAGTGAGATTTAATCCTGATTTACCTCCTAGGGATATAACCTCACACTGGCAAGTATTGGATTTCACTGTAACAAGTCTTTCGAAGATTAATTTTTTAAAAGCATTATAATAAATGGTTACACTGTAGAGATCAACATATATGCTTCCACAGGAGGAAAGACAAAAGCAACTGTTCTTTAATTGTAAGAACAGGCGCCTGGGAGAAATTTCTAGAGACCACATCATAGATAGATTCTAAATACGTTGAATTCCAAACAAGTCAAATGGAAATCAAGTCTAGAAAACTGAGTCAGACTAGTCAAAAAAGTGACTCTAGAGAGGAAAAGCCGGAAAAGTAACAACTTTAAAATTATTCCATATAATGCAATTTTAACTATGCATATAAAACTAAATGTGCGGATATCTGACAATTTCATTTGACAATTACATAAATATATAAAAAATATATATTCCAGTTAATCCAAACAGTTCATTTAATCTTCTCATTGGGAGAATATAGCATCATCTTATATTGGGATCATCCATGTTTTGCCACCTGCAATAACTGAAAAAATAAAAACAAAAACCAAATCTTTTTATTTTTAAATGTATTTCTTTCAGCCCATAGCACTGTATTTCAGATATGTTGAATAGCTAAGCAACATGTTAATATTTACTTCACATACATGAAAAGGTCTCTGTAAAATGTCATGTGAAAGAAAAAGTATTTTATGGGTCAGATACATGAAGAAAATACTTCCTCTCCAAAAAGTAATTATGAATTGCTATGTTTATTTTTGAAAATATACTTAAATCTGTGTATCTGTATGCACATGGTTTTAAAGGAAGGGTGGAGGTGGGGACTGAACTTTTCAAACCCAGGGTCTGCAAGACAGCTCTGCTGGATTTTTCCAAAAGGATTTAGTATTCATTTTTGAAAACCATGCTTAATCCTTAGCATGAAGTTAATATATGTAAGCATGCAGAATAATGCCTAGCACACAGTAAAAGTTAAGTACATTTCAGATATTACCATGAATTGCTAAGCCAAAAACTAGGGTGTTAAAGTTGTAACATTATTTACTGACTTGTACTTTATTGCAAAAAGCAAAACCTGCAATTTCACAGTATTTATTATAAATCACAGATATGTAAAATACCAAATCTGGAAATCATACTTTAACGATTACCACAGGCACTTTGTGTTGGTGTAAATCTCCCACTGCTCAATTCTGAAGGCTGCTGAAGCATCCATCATTAATGACTCTGTCACACTACCTGGATCTCTTTAATATCAACATTTCATGAGGAACAGCATTAAAAAAATAAAGATTAACGAAAGTTGCGATAAATTAAGAATTTCATATAGTATATAAATTTTTTTCAAATACTTACCTAACCTCTAATAATAGGAATTATATTTGGTTTGCCCAAAACATTAGCTTAACATCTTCAAGAGACTTAAAAGGATGAATGCTTTATAAGAATGAAGAACAGAACTTCATCTCTGTGTCCCCCCAGAGCATCAAACTCAGTATCTTCTACATGGTTAAGTATACACTCAACAGGCCCTATAAAAATGGCTCCTTCTGAAATTCAAAGAATTATAAGAACATATTCAAAGAATTTTAAGAATAATAAGAAGAATTATAAGGCTTCTTACTAAATCACATACAGACAGCATATCTTATGAATTAGTATATGGGAAAAACACTCCTTTACCAGAGAACTATGTATGTAAAACAACCTTCACCAACGAAAGGATATATGGCACCTTTCGTAAAATATAAATATGTGATAACCCATTCTTTTCAAATTACAGTAAAGCACGGTAAAATGGAAGTATGACTTAAAAAATAAGGGTGAATGATAATAACCCCATTCGAGGTTTTTTTGTTTTGGGGGGGTTTTGGGGGTTTTTTTTTGTCCACAACATCCACTGTCCCAAGTTCGTGGGGAGCAAAGAGACATAATGCATGACCTAGGCTCTGGAGGCTGAGCTACAAAAACACCTCGGATTCTCCTAGAAATTTTAATAATGTATTTTAAGATGAAAAAAGTAAAAGGAAGAAAAAGTGTCAGTGAAACCATCCTAACCATGAGTTGAGGAGAGAGACACAGAGGTGATGGCACAGCAATAAAGGGAAGAATACTGCCCAGAATGTTTAACCCACAGCTAAGAAAGGTGACCGCCAGTAATAGCCTATGTCAGAGCCTGGAGAGGGGAGTCAACAATATAAAGGAACTTCATCTTTAAACACCAAACAGAAGTAAACAGTAACCTCTCCATAAAGGACAAGAGAGCAAAGTAACACTGAAGGCCCGAGCCCAGGGAAGAAACCCCACAGGCCTGCATGGACCAGGAGTGGCAACAACAGTGCCCCCTGGACAGAGTAATGGATGCATTCGGACACCTTCCCAAATTCACAAGTATCAGAAAGTGAAACAGACACGTGGGAACCTCTGCTAGGTTCATTCATGAACCAAATGACAGAATTTATACTCCAGCGTCCTGATGGCTAATTTCTACATTATTTTTATTAATTCTCATAACCCCACAGTTATATGAAACTGATACTCTCATGACAAACTACTAAATGTCATGGACTTTCTAGGTGCTCAAAAATAACTGAAACCCCAAATACTAAATTCACAAATATCAAGGACCTAGTGCATGTGTGTCAATCTTCGGAGTACAAGGACCCCTCATGGTAGTATCATACTTTCAACTGCCAATGACTAAGACAACACACAGTACATTCCTTGCAATAAATCTGGTGAGTCTCCCACCCGCAGGATCTACAGACAACTCACTGAGAAGCATCAATCCACTACACAAACGGGCTTGAATAAGCACAATGTTGGCTGCATGATTAGTTTTGTTGAGGCTTAAAGCACTCACTGTATTATTGCACAGATTCCAAATGTAAATAGTTCCGTCCTAAATATCCTCCCCAGCACCAAAAAAAAAAAAAAAAAAAGGAACTATGCAATGTCAAGACCTACTTCATGAATCATACAAGTCATAAAAGTAAGCTGCAGTCATTACATCTGTTTGGATATCGTCAGTCCCTACTAGCCCTGCCAATACTCACCCAGCATCATCACCAGGATCAAGAAAAATGAGGAACGTGGTTAGGTACGGGGCGTGTGGCGCACAGGGCCATGGGGAAGGCTCTGAAACCAGACTGCCCCACTCTTGCTACCTATGCAACTTTGGTCCAGTCCTATAATCTCTGAGCGCCTCACGACCTCATGTGCAAAACAAGAGATTCAAAAGAAAAAAATCCGTGCTTTCCAGGATTATGAGAATTAACAGATGTGAAGCAGTTGGGAGAGTGTCTGGCACACAGTAGGTATTATGGAAGCGCAAGCAAAACAAACCAACACATAAAAATTCAAAGCTGGGCCAACAGAATTCTGAACACAAACAAGGGCATCGCATTGTTAGAAGCATCTCTGAAAAAGTTAACGTAACTCCTCCTACGTAGAAAGGTGATTTCTTTGCAGCCAGCGTGAGGGGAACCTGAGCTCAACTCCTGCAGGGCTCTTCCTACGCCAGGCATCCTTTCCCCGGCCGTTCCACGCTTAGTTCCTCAATACTTGCCATACACAGTGCTCAGGCCTGAGGAAAACAATCGGAATTCCACAACACAAGGCAGTTTCTTTGGGCAAACACCAAGTCCTTCATCCGATGTCAAGATTTCCACCAGGTATGTCTGCCACAGAGAACTAAGTAAACAGATAATCGCGGCAGGAACCGAAGATGATGCAGGCCGAGCCCCTGGCATAGGGGCTGCCGCTCCATAAATACGAGTTCTCATTAACTCCATTAACAAAACTCCTGAGAAAGCATTCCTCAGTTTCTCAGCTTCAAGGTAAAAATAAACTCGTATTTGGCTGTTCATGTGTACATCTTTATTGTTAGAAGCAAATAAAACTTGCACATGCAACAACACGGATGAATCTCAAAAACATTGTGAGGGAAAGCGGCCGAAGGGGAAAGTGCTCACACTGTGTGAGGCCATTCACGTGGCGTCCACAGCTAAGACGGAGCAGGGTCAGACAGGGGCCGCCGGCAGAGGGGAAGAGGGGAAAGGGAAAAGAAGACTGGCAGAAAGCATCTCCATCTTCTCAGCGGGGGGGAGGGGGGTGAGTGGATGCGTACAACGGGGGAAACAGTCACTGAACAGAACGCTTAGGACCTGAACATTTTATGGGATATAAATCACGCCAGAATTTTTTAAAAATTTAAAAAGCAAATATATCTGTATATGTTCTGGGTAATTCTGAGGAGGAACGTTATACGTGGGTGATTGAAGAGAGGTAAGATTAAAATAACTGCCGGAGAAATACGGAGTCAGAGACTTCCAAGTTACGGTCCAGGGAGAACACACATAAGTATTCATTCTTTTTATGAAAACCACACCTAAGAACAAAACCTGCTCCCCATCCGCCCTTTTGCCTTGCATCTCACCATCTCCTACCATCTTACTTCTCTTCACGGGCTCATTCCTGCACTCATCCCGGGAGTCTGTAGCCTCCGCCTACAGCATGATACAAACAGAGTTAACAAAAAGAAGGCCTATGAATGCTCAATCAAAACAGCAATGTTTTTATTAAAGAGACCAGCAGCTGTGTGAACAGGGACATGTAAATGCATCTGTTCTACAGGATTTTATGTTTAATTCAATTTGTTCAAATGAGAGCAGCAAGGCCCTGGAACTATGGGCTAGACAAGGAAATAGTTTTGCTCAACAGAATTCTACACTGAAACGGGGATCATCAGAAAAGACCAGTACCTATTCATTCATACACTTATTCATGCCACCAGCCCTCAGTGAGCACCTATTCCATCCCAGCCATCGTGCGTGGTGTCGGGAACGCGAAGTTGCAGCACGGCCCGGTGGAGGTGGCAGACATCTGAACA
Source organism: Callorhinus ursinus (assembly GCF_003265705.2). Lineage (NCBI taxonomy): Eukaryota > Metazoa > Chordata > Mammalia > Carnivora > Otariidae > Callorhinus > Callorhinus ursinus. The sequence goes on along the minus strand of NW_027397088.1, from coordinate 20,212,071 downwards.
GATGGTTACAACACCCTGGCAGGTTCAATAACACACATGAGCCTGGGGTGGTACGAGGAAAGCACAGAAGAGAGGAAGATTTCCTTTGAAGGCTGAAGCTTTTCTGGAGCAAAGAGGCAGAAAGGGAGAATGAAAAGTGTCTCCCACCTATTCCCCACTCCGTACAGAAGGGAGCTTCAGCTGTATCCAAAATGTTTTATTTCTGACTTTGGGTAGGGGCTGTGTAGCTGTTCCTTATCTTATTCTCTGAATCCCTTTCTCTATCAAATAATTCATAATAAAAAATTGTAGTGCCATCCACCACATACTGTCTGCAGCCTTTGGAGACCTTTACCACCAGCAGCTCCTTCTCCCACAACAGAGAGCTTAGAATGGCCAGGTTAGGCCATCAGAAATGAAGATAAACGGGAAGAGACAGGCTTGGGAGTTCTCTTGTGATGACTAAGGAGAAGGCCTGGGCAGGCACAAGGGGGTGGGGCCCAAGATACCCAACTATACTGGGCAATAAAAAAAAGATACAAAATGGTTATGTAGAACATATTCCAACTTCCTTTTAAACACACACAGGAAAAAAATCAGAATATAGCTTTGCCACAGAAACAGTTTATCACAAACAACTAACTCCATTCATTCTGACCACTATTCTTGCACCAAACATTTCCTGAGCACTTGCTCCATGCCACATACAGACAGAGACAAGAAGGTGGCGGCCTTCAGACTTCCTACAGTCACATGGGAGGGGCGAGTCAGATGAGCCAGCCTCTGGAGGTCGAGTGACAACCCCCACAACAAGGATGGGCACAGACGCACCGCACGGCCCGCAACGGGGCTCACAGGGAACCAGCAAGCACTAAGCCTCGCAGTATGTACCATTATGTACCATCCCCACAGCTCACACCAATAAGCCTTGGAAATTTTGCAAAATACATATGGGGAAGGAAGTAAAATGTACTTTGAAAAATTTTTTAATTATTAAAAAATTATAAAAATTATTAAAAATTTTATCATACACCATAATAGCTAATCTCAAAGACTATGAAATGCTCAGTAATTATGATACAGCACTTGTTCTCCTATTTTATAAACAAGTTCAGCTGACCCTTGAACACTGCGGAGATTAAGGGCGCAGACCCCCTAGCCCTTATGCAGTTGAAAATCTGCATCTACCTTCTGACTCCCCAAAAACTTAACTACTCATAGCCTACTTTAGAAGCCTTATCAATAATATAGACAATTAACATACTTTGTGATATACTGTATTCTTAAAATAAAGTAAGCTAGAAAAAAGATTATTAAGAAAATCATAAAGAGAAAATATACTTACAGTGCTGTACGGTATTTATTTTTAAAAAAAGCTGAGTATAAGCAGACCCGCACAGTTCAAACCCGTGTTGATCAAGGATTGACTGTAATCACATCATCTCACTAGCACCTCCTAATAGGGAAAAAAACCAACGAAATTCTGGAACTCATTTAAAGTTCAAGGTGCCACTATCGTACCGAAATAATACTGCCTTAAGCCAAAATGACTGATGGCAATGTGGTAGAGCCTTAAAGCAAAGGTAGACTTCTCGTGATTGGAGCAACTGTGTAGTATGTTCATATGCACCATACTAAATCAGTTTCTTATTATTCCTGTACTGGTGCTAAAGGATCACTCTTCATATCAATTTTTTGAAATCTTTATTTTTCCATTTTAAGAAAACTGTTTAATATAAAACATTTCAATATAAATTTTATATGTATACACACACACAAATACACATATATATGCAGCTAAGTGAATTTAGGTACTTCTCAGATTTTTTTTTTTAATTGACTTTCTTCTCTCTGCACTCCTGCTATAATCCAATATGCTGTAAGAACAACAGTGCTGCTTACACACTTCTCGCACTTGAGAGTTTAAAGGTAAGGGACAAGACAGATTTGTGATGTTTTGATAGAGTGTGTTGCCATGGAAATGACTGGCTTGTTCCTTATGAAGCACCATGACCTCATTGCAAATGAAAAAGGAAAAGAATGATTTCTGAGGATTCAACTGAGAGAAAAATTAATAGCTAGAAAAAAGAATTCAAAAACTAAAGAGAATCTGGAAAATATTGCAATGTCAAGTGCTATACGGATATATTTTCAAAGAACTTTTAAAGCTCGACCTCCAAAACAGGAACCCTAAAAAAAAAAAAAAGGGTATAATATTAACGTGAAGATAAACCATTTTAAATAACATGGACCTGTGGTTTCTAAATAAATACGTGACAGCGTCAATCCTGACACGTGAGCAAAATCCTATGACTTTCTGTGGCTACATTATAAAATTAAATCCACATCAGACTTTTTCCTTCCTAAAAGCAGCCTGCTTTTCTCTCTCAATCTCTCTCTCTCTTTTTTTTTTTTTCTGGTGCCCCTGTTTATACAGCTTATCCCTTATCACACAGACAAGACTGGGAACCACAGCAGATGGTCCCCCCAGACATAATTCTAACAGGTTTTTTGTGCAAACAAAAGATAAAGAAGGCTACAGCAATGATTTACTGATATCTAAAGTTGAAAACTGACAAAACACAAACTGCTTTTTTCTTACTGTTTGAACTGTTTATGCTTTAAACTACCAAGACAGATATGGCCAAAATTAAATATGATTTCAAAACTATAAAACCAAATACCCAGTTTTAACAGCCATTAAGTTTTGTCTTTGAGTTACCAAAATGTCCTAAATCACGTTTTTTTAAACACTACCCACCATTCCCTTTGTACCAGCAGAAAAGGAAAATATTTGTAAATTTCTATCTTATAAATCCTACTTAGTTGCTATGTTGTGAAATAAACTACTCATCTGGATTTTTTTTAAGCAAGGAAAATGCATTTGAATTAAAAACTCCAAAATATTTTCCCCAAGAAAACCTAACTGAAGAGTGAATTAACTGAACCAAATCTGGAATCTCGGTTGTAGGGCTAAAATGTATCTTATTTCAAAATAATCCACCAATTGAATAGAACACAAAACCAAATGGAAAATGTCCCCCAAATTACTCATCCTTCAAGATTAAAGAATGTTTACACACCATAAAACAGAAGCTCCCCCCTGACAATCTAATTGCAAAGAGCACTGTGTTTATGGTATACCTGAAAATCCAACAAGAGCCCCAAACGATAATATATAATGAAACTGACAAGCATCTGAAATAAACTACCCAGACATCAAGCAAAAATACACCAGACAGACCCACAGGGCTCTTTTAATGTAGGTCATGACTGTCAGACCATAGCAAAAACATGGTGACCCTTGATAAAAATTAACCTTGATTATATGTAATCATGCACATATTCTGCTCTCAGTAACCAGCCCTCTGAACTAAGTCCATAAAACTGCAAGAAGTGGAGGTCACAGGCTGCTGTGCGCTACTTTTTCACCAAAGAAAATGTCTGCCCCATCGTATTTCTATCAGTGGAAGTACAGGGACAGCTTCCATCAAAACAGCCCAAGACCTCTGGGGACTCCAAGGTAACTCTCACTTTCCAAGCGTTCTAATTACTTCAGCAAAATGCACTTATTTTATAGTGTGTTTGTACAGATGACTCCATAAAAACCTACACGTGTACACATTCCAGCTAAACTCCTTGATCTTTCTAGAGGTATAACATGGCTGGGTTTGGTGGGAGAATTATAAAAGCAAGCAAATTAGAATCAGATCACAAATAGCAGGCCCAACCATGTAATCTCTCACATATTCTCTTTTTGTAGAAATCACTCACAAAGTCTCTGACTAGGGGAGAGGTGGTGTTAAAATGCTGATTTTCTAATTAATCCAAGCTAATATAAGCTTTTATGAAACCTTACAGGAGTACAAAAATCCCCCATGCAGCAGAGCAAAAATGAGTATGTTCACATGATATAGACAATTTATCCACAGCTAGTTAATTCAGGTAGTGACAACATAACACTAATCAAGACTGCACTGTAAATTTTAAAGTATGAGCCAGCTAGTTATACTGCCTTCCACAGCCACAAAGCAGATGTTTAATTTTGCCAGCCAGTCATCACACATGAGAACTGAAAACAGGACCAAGTGAGAGACTATGCTCAAATCAGGGTAAATCCATTACTCCTGGAAGAGCCATGGGTCAAAAAGTTCGCCTCTGTAGGGCATACATCATTCAGTGGAAACAATAGGTGTTCTCTGTACAATGTTTCCAAATCCAGTCTAAATCCACTGTACCATGGGGAAAGAAAGCACAGATTTTCCTGATGTTAGGGATATCCAAGACTCAGGAAACTATAAATGTATTAAGCATTATCTAACAGTTGTTATCTGATGGTCTATATCCTAAACCAAATATTAATTTCTGAACAGAAAATAAATTCTATCAGACACAGAAGGAATCTAATTCTGAGTTTTGCAGTAAAAGTATGGCATTTATGATAACGCTAGGACAAAATATAAAAACACCATGCTGACGTAGGACACAGAACTTAAATACAGCACATGTTCTTTAAACATATATTAGGTTCACTTGCATCTGCCATCCTTTTGGAGAATGGAAACCCCCCCCAGCTGAAACATGTTTGTTAATAAATATAACTTGAGATCTTTCTTTGGAATTAAACTGTAAAAGTGTAATGAAAACTGGCTTGTTATACACAGCAACAGTAGCATACTATTCTCATTATGGTCACTGTACACATATTCTTAATACATCAATAACCAACATTGACAAGCAAAGTAAAATAAGACCACCACTGAAATCCACAATGGAAATTTTCAATCTGAAAAGGCAGATCTAACATACTTTCTTAAAAAGGCAAACAGGAAATGTGTAACAATGAGTTGTGCAACGTGGTCCTTAAAATCCTGAACTCACTAAATGTCATCATATTAGTAGGAGACTCTGGCTAAAAGCTAATTTAATACTTAAATGTTAATATAATTTCCCCATTACTACATCTGCCATGAATGTTTTTTCAACCAATAAAAGCAAGTTTAGAAAATGGTATGTAAGAAAAGAAAAATCCTCCAGTAATATCCTCATTACATATATAGTCACAAATACACACTACTTCCTGACCTAGTTTATTAAAAATTAGTACCATGCTTTCAAAAACTTGTGATTATTTGAGCAGAAATAAAGAAAGGAATTAGCTTAATAAAAATATCTAAAATATAACCAAAATTAGGCTACTGTCTTGCCAGGCATGAATATATAAAAAGTATGTAATTTTATTTAAAACATGCAAAGACTAAATCCTAAGATAATTAATTTCTTCAGCCACCACAAGACAAGTGAGTCACAAAAACAGCACTGGATAAATCTTGTTACAAATACTGCAGTGTGGACCCATACATAGGATAAATAAAGTATAAGAAAGCACTCAGCATTTCTATGTAAACTGCTTCTGAAGGATTATTATGGAATGCACACACTGGCTGAACTTAAAGTGTTCGGGTTTTAAACATTAATTTACTTTGACTATGGTGCATGTCAAAATGAAAGATTGCTGTCTGGATGCGGACGTGCCGTATTAATATTGAACACGGGCCTTCACTTCAGGTCAGCAGTCACTCCGAGTCTACTTCAGCAAGTGGTCAGAGTAATGTACTCATTAAAATGTATGTGTTGCAAGGTTATCTCCCCAGAACAGCTCTCCAATAGAGGTAGCCTTGAAACTTAAGCATTAGATATGCTAGAACCAACCTCTAATTGTCACAAGTCTGGAGAAAATTGAACTTACTCTCACTACCTAATAACCAATAAATTTAGTTGCTTTCATCAGTATCTTGGGAAGAGTCAGAGTTTTAAATTATACGAAACTAACCAGGCTGCCTCCGACAGAGTTAAATGCTCTTGAACCAACCTACACAGACTGGAGGATCATTTTAAATTGTGAAGCCAAATGCGGACTTTTCTTCATTTTGGATGCCTCACCGTATTTCTTAATGAAGTAAAATGTTATTCCTTTCATTTTTATTAACTCTATTCAAATTATTTTCCACTTTGGTGAGACAATAAATTTCAATTCTCCAGACTAAAGACTGACATACAAAACAGGTTTTTCCCCCCGATTCAAAAAATTACATCTGACCTTCAGCATATACAATGGCATGAGTAACTACCCCCAAAAAGCTCAAATACTTTTTAATTACTTTTCAGCATCAAGGATAAATCTTCCCGGTTTATACCTGGTCCACTGAAACAAGACTGTTCTCTAGCTCAGACATTCATTCCTTTCTCTCCCAAGTCACCCAATTATTTCCAGTAACAGATAATTCTTCATTTTAGTAACATTTTTAACATACATAAACTATGGTCTTTGCAAGTGTGTTTTTCCTCCAGAAAATGCTGACTCACTTTGTACATAAAAGCAGGCAGGGTCCCCAAGTTCGTAATTAATCATTTTGCATTGCTTCATTTCCTCATCATCCACCCCACTACTAGATAAGGGGAAGAACGCAGAGAAGGGTAGGTCAACAAAGGCAGGAGAAGTAGGGATCTTCTACCAAGTATGAGACCGCACCTGTCTTTCTCACTACAAATACACAGCACCTAACAGCAGGTAACAAATACCTAATGAATTTATAAAGAACAAAAGAACACTGGAGTTGAATTCGCTCATTTTATGCAGAAGTAAACTGAGGCTCAGAAAGAGTAAATGGCTTGGCGACGATCACAAGGCAGGCTGGTCAACTGCACGCAGAGTCTCACTACTTTTTAACACCAACATTTTTCTTATTCGTTCTCCCACCTACAGTACTTACTCTTTAAGATCAACACAACCCTCTTTCTAGAGATTTACGTAGGTTTCCCCTTTACAGAAATATAGGTGGAAAGTAAGACCTTCCCAACCAGGGGGCTAATTTTCTAAAACTTCCCATAGCAAAAGAATCTATTTGGGGGCGGGGCACCTGGGTGGCTCAGTTGGTTGAGCAACTGTCTTCGGCTCAGGTCATGATCCTGGAGTCCTGGGATCGAGTCCCACATCGGGCTCCCTGGACCCTCCTCCCTCTCATGCTCTCTCTCTCTCTCAATAAATAAATAAAAATCCTTTAAAAAATTATTAAAGAAGAATCTATTTGGGGGGAATTTTAAGATCTAAGGGAAGAATAGAACAGAGAGACCAAAACTAGAAAAAGAGCCCACAGATGGGCACCTGGATGGCTCAGTTGGTTGGGCATACGACTCTTGGTCTCAGCTCAGGTCTTGTTATCAGGGTTGTGGGTTCAGGCCCCACATACTTAAAAAAAAAAAGGAAAGAAAGAGAAGAACCCATGAGAACCCCTATCAAAAATGTTTTAACTTGCTACAATATAATAAAGACATCACACTAAAAGAACTAAGTGACATTTTACACAGTTCATAATGATGAATACTGCATTTTTAAGGCCAACTATCCTTTGCTTTTGAGAAAATTCAGGATCTCCCTTCTACAGTCTCATTCAAACATGAGAACATTTTTTGACTTGCAAGAGATAAAATACATTCTAAGATGCTTTCACTGTATCTAAAACATTTATAAGTCCAATCGATTCCTTTCTTACTATAATAGATTCCTATATTTCTGGGGTCCCACAAGGTCCCAGGGACACCTCAACACAGATCTCAACTTTCTTCTGGCTCTCAAATACAAGATGGTAAATACCAGGGCCCAAAACTATCTCTGTCTTCCAGGCTGAAAGGTTAAAACCTCTACCATAGGACCTATCAGTCATTTTTCTTCCTCCTGAATTCCCGACCCTCAATTTCTTCTTTTCTAAATTATCTCAAAAAGGGGTGATTTAAATATACCTAAGAAAAAAAATCTAATGACCTTGAAAGGTTACATAAACATCAACCTAATACGATCTACTGGAACTTCACACAAAGAGAAATTGTACTGGGAGTAGAGGAAGAACCTTCACATTTGGTAACTAGTTTCATACTCTGATAAAGGATTTCTCCATCCCCCATAATACCTTTAGGTTTAAACAGCATAGCACCAGAATTAAAGCATTCAAGTGGCTGGCAGTCAATGCTAATTAGTATGACATGCTCAGACTTATCAGATGGCCCATGACCTATACCCATAATGAAATCTAACTCCAAATGTTCTTGACCAAAGTAAAAAAGCATTTCTTTGGCAGGTGGCGGAAGGAATGATGAGTCAGGAAGAAATACTCAATACTGGCCAGATGCCTTAAGGTATCACCAGTAAGAACAGGAAAATTAAAAGAACCAATTGAAGAAACTAACAAAGAACAATGTGCCCATTTTATTTAGTCGCTTTAAGCATGAAATCTACACTCACAGTGCCCATGAATCACAACATTTGTAAAGCACAAATAAGGCCATTTACTGTGGGCAGGCTCATAAAAGAGTCCCAAAAACTTATAAAAGAACTATTTGAACTAGAAAAATGCTAAATTTAATTCTTTCAGGTGGCAAGAAATCATCAGTGATTTCCACCTAACAGTAAAAAGAACAACGCAAATGAGAAACCAACTCTATATAATTGTTCAGGACATTTTACTTGTTGCTCATGAATGACACGAATATGGATATTAATTCATTCAGCAAACACTGAGAGCTCATTATAGGCCAAACATGGTGGTTGGTCGTATGAATAGAAAAGCTGTACTCAAGTTCAGTCTAATAGGACAGAGAAGGGGTTGTGAACACATAATCCCAACAGAGTCTAATAAGTGCCACAAGCAGAGATAAAGATAATCTTGGTGAAATGAGTGTGTTAAAGATGAGCTTGACTGGGGGAGGGGCAGAAGGGAGGAAGGAGCAGAGTTAGAAATGTCCAAAAAGGATTTGCACCTGACATTTCTTAATACAGCGCTTTGCCTCTTTCAAAGTATGAAAACGTGTGTGAAAAAACATGACCTGTCCCTCATACTTCTGGAACAGTCAAAATGGGTTATTCCGTAAGTGAGAAGTAAAAAAATAAAATAGAAATAAGTTCACTGAAAAAAGATAAAGAAGTTCACTAATAATGTCATCTTTGAAGCAAAACCTCAAATCTTCGAACACCTAACCCCTTTTCATCCTCTGAAATCCCTCCATTCTGCCTCGCTGGTTACCCAAAGAAGCCATCTATTATATGTTACCTCAACATCCTATTTAGTCTCATTTCCTAATTCACATTCACCATGAGAAAGAGATGTGCAAAAGAGAAACACAAAACCATCTAAGTAGATTAAAATGAATTAAGCACATGTTTAAAGTTCCAGTTTGTTTCAGAGATTCAAATTTAAAACATTTCTATATAACAGTGAATTTTCTTTATTAATAGTTAATAAGAGCTAACACTTATCAACTATTTATTAATTTTCTCAACCCTGTAACCCATTTTAGAGACGAGGAATCATAGGCTCAGAGAGGTCTGAGAAATAACTTATTCAGTTACGCCAAGCCTCATAATTTAAAAATTACCCCAGGTTTTTCAGACATTTGAATTGGTCAGTGTCCTTCAGATCAAAGTGAGACCCAAAAACAGGAAACAACAATTTCAAGGCAAAGCTAAAGGAGCAGATCAAGGCCTAAATATAAGAAGTAAAAAAAAAAAAAAAAAATCCTTCCTAGGATAAATACTTTCTATGGAAAGGATAAAAATAATTTATAAGGAGTTTCTGGGAAGAATAATAAGTGAATTAATTATATTTAAGTAATACAAATTTTTATTTTCCTTCTATGAAATTATTATAACAAAAATTTTTTTTAAGATTTTATTCATTTATTTGACAGAGAGAGACAAAGCGAGAGAAGGAACACAAGCATGGGGAGTGGGAGAGGGAGAAGCAGGCTTCCCGCTGAGCAGGGAGCCCGATCTGGGGCTCCATCCCAGAACCCTGGGATCATGACCTGAGCCGAAGGCAGACGCTTAAGGACTGAGCCACCCAGGCACCCCTCAAATTTTTAAAAAATATTTTAGTTCTTTCATATGTTTTAGACCTTGGTCATCCTTACCCCTTTTTCTACCATGAGGCCTTGAAATTCTCAACCACATTTGGCAGTTTCCTACCATGGGGAGTTTTAGACACATAACCCTCAAAGTGTACAGAATAGAAAAAGGGCTATAATAAAATGATTTACTTCTTAAAAACTGCCTATGATGACTATTTCTCATTCTTGTAATATTTTCTCATTGACATTTTAAAAAAATTTTTAAAAATCAAAAGGTGTTAACAAGGACTTGCTTAATAATACCAGTGACCCAACTCTCTTTCCTGATTAAAAGCTGACAGTATCTGGAGTACTTACTACTCCGAGTGAATATTTATATGTAACAGTCTTATTAAAATTATGTTCATTTTATAATTCCCTCTATTACTAATGCATCCTTAAAGAAAAGGATTCTGAGATATATTTTCTTGTTCTTTTCCAGTCCTTGACACAGACTGGTGAGGGGTACCATGGACTAACAAGCACATTCAACCAACACAGATTACTGAAACTAAAAAGCTGTAACATATTAACATATCTAGGACACACAGAAGTGTCACAAGGTAAAATCATCAGCATAAATTAGTACATTATTATAAGGCATCTACAGGAGCCAGATAAAATCTCCATGATAGATCTTTTTTCATAACAAATATATAATGCTATTTGACTGGATTTCTTTTAATCACAAGTATTATTTGCAGGAAAAGTATTGCTTGTATAACACCACATTTTACTAAATCAGCTTCCCTGAGAAGAAAATCTGAAATTAAGGAGAGCCTGAGTGTGTGTGGGGTCGGTGGGGGGGCGGGAAGGGTGGAGAAGGGGAACTCTGTTTAAAGCATTTGGAGGACACTTGGCTGTCTTTCTCCATTTTGCATTTTTGCAGTAATAGAGGGTTTTTAAAAAGTCATTCTGAATGCATTTATCTAATTTCCTTACAAAAATCTGAAAGCACAAAGTCATTTAGGAAAATAAACATTTACCAAATCCACAGAATTTTACATCTACACACACACACACACACACACACACACACACAGAGACACACAAAGGGGAAAGAGCAGATCAGTTTCTTGCTATTTTAAATAATTAAAATATTCTCTATAATAATAGTATCCTAAGAGTATGGGGTCTAAGGTATTAAAGTGTCATAATACATTCCTTCTATTTTCCATACAATTCATAGCTCATAGAACAGTTGTCAAATACTGGAAGAAAATATCTAAATAATAGTCTTTAGCTACTGGAACAGTTGCTGAATAATCAAATCCTCCTTTAATTATGCATTTTTAAACAATTCAGACAAATCACATATGTATCATATTACTAACATCAACAAAGGCAGCAACAAGAGTGAACACTTAAATATAAGCACACACACTCTAATGAACATAAAACAAACCTCTAACTGCCATGTGTGTCCTCACTTCCCCCAAACTACATACATTCAGGAACTGAAACAATAACATCAGAGTGCTAAGGATGACTTTTTCATGGAAAAAGAGGTAAACTCTTTATTTCTAAGGCCTGCACCTTAGAAAGTGGTATTTAAGAAAAATTAACAAAAACTCAAAAGTACAGGTTATATTAACCTGACACATTTTCTAGTTTTCAATAAAGGAAACAGTGGAAGCATATTCACAATTACCTTAGGTTTTTTAACCTTGCCCCTCAGACAAGAGTCAAGCATTTTATAATAGTAGTAAGAGAGGTGTCCTCTGCTTTTCTGCTTCCAGTAAAAATTATTGACAAATTCTGTTCATACTGAAAACCAACTACAGACAGCTTTGACTGGACATAAAAACATCCTACTTGTATGCTCCTGCTCGGGTCATAAACTATGTTGGCTGCATTATGCTCCATGAATGAACAATCAGGAGGTTTTCGCCTAACTGTATGGGAAGTATATGCACCACATCCTGCTACATTAATAACCCTCACTTCTAGTCACGTTCCTGTTACCTAATTTTTGCATTTCTCACCTGAGAAGCTATTCATAGAACCTAGATTCTCCTTTCATCACATTACTGCCAGTAGGAAATTCAAGCAATGACAGATTTTGCTAAATTTTCAAAGGTATTTTTAACATAAAGTAACATTCCAGAATGGATAAACCTACGTGGTGTGACCTAAAAGCTCATACAAATCATTTATTTACGGCTGTTATGTTTTAATCATTGGACTGTTTTTAGAGGCTTAAAAAAATTAATGGTTTTTGCTATACAAAAGCAACTATGTTTTCCATGAAACATTAGCTGTCACATTAATACAAGGTTTTATCATTAATTATACTGGATTACACAGGAGTTTATGTCTACAAAATGTTAAGTATCTGAATTTCCAAACCATTTCAAAATAAAAATGAAACCTGGTCCTAGTAAACCCTACGTGAATTAAAGATCCATTTACAAAACAGAAAATTAAATGTAAAAAATATAACCTCAATTTAATACATTTGCAGATAAAACATCCAACACATGTTCTCATCAAAAAGCAAATTAAAAATATTAAACATAGGTCAACAGTGCCACCTTTTGGTATATTTAAGGAATTGAGCTTCTAAATTGTACAAAACATCTTTAATGCAACACAGATGACAGAGTAAAGCAAGAAATTCAAAAACCATCAGTTTACAGTTTAATAACAGTAAAGCTTAATAAATAAATTAGTTATTTATCTTTCAAGTTATAAATATTTTCAAAAACTAAAACACTACCTCATGTTTACATATTTTCATTTCAATTTCATGAGGTTGGTTGAACATCGCCTCATTTAAAAAACAAAAGAAAAGAAAGAACTGACAAGGCCCAGAAAGTTTTAATGACCGATCCAAACATCCCTCAGGTGAGAATGGTTGAGCCATCAATGGCTCAAAATTGCTAGATTTTAAATTCCTACGTTAATTCCTAAAACATTATAGAATAAGTCAAATCCTAGAATTATCCTACGTTGCAATTAATGCACACATTTCTACCCTGTGTAAGATTTTGCAAAATAGTTCTTGCTTTTATAATGTTTTTTGCAGACATGTGCAAATGGGAACATGTCTATGTTTACATTCCTCCATGAAGGATACACAAACATGGACTACACTCAGAGCAGTTTACACACCACAAACACAACCACCAACAACCCTTCACCCAATACGGTCTTCTTCCTGTCTCCAAGCTGATTAGAAAACCTTCACTGGAAACTAAAGCCTCCTCACTACCTTCTCCGCCCCACCCCAGGAGATTTATGGCTTGCACGTGATTTGCAACTCACCTAAGTCACAAGATTAAAAACTGCTACTAAAGAGATGGAAATAAGCTTCAAATACTCTCCCCTAAAGTTTCTCTGCCTTAATTTGATCTCATATTTAGAAGTCTGTGTACCATTTTCAATGTCTTCCATTTTTACATCTTGCAGCGACTTCCTAACTGGTTTTGTTAGACCTATAACATACGTACTCTAGAACATCCTCACAGGTCCTTCGTTCTTCCAAGCTAGCTAACAACTCAGCTCTCACACAAAGAGCACAAAATATTCCCAATGATCTTTATCTGTGATTCACTTTTTACCATGGATTTTACTCAAACTGCACTCATGGAGTACTTCCTTACAGTGACTTCAAAATCACAGTTAATATGTAATGATTCCATCTTAAATGACACAGCAACTCAATTAAAAAGACAGCAACAAAAAAAAAAACAAAAGCTAACATGATGATGGCTAAAAAATGGTTGTGGAAAACACTGCAAGAGTCAAATCAGTGAGGGAGCCAGAGGGAGGGGCCAAGGGCCCTACTTCTTCCCTGAAACACCACCTCACAATCCCATGCAACAGTTAGACCTTAACCCAGAAATGCATTTAGTGCATGAATTAGCCTCACCTCTTATTCATAACATATTCAAGAAAAAGGCACAGTGTAAGACATGAAAGTTGGTAAACTGAGCTATTTTTAAAAATGACTTAGTGGGAAGGATCAAGCAAAAACATGCTAAGAGTAAGTTTTTTAGAAGGATTTCATTTCAGCCCATAGCTCTTTTCTCATCATTACAAGGGCTGGCTGCTCACCCTCAACAGTAAACAACATTCTGCATCTTCTCTAGAGACTCTTCATTGCTTTCCCCTATTTCTGAATGGCTGAAAATCCCATTCTGAGGACTCTTAGTTTTATTGCTCTGCCTGCTTTCGTTCCTGGGTAGAAAGGGAAAAAAGAATGAGTAAATGCCTTTCCCACTGGCATCCTTATACTATGCACCCTTATCAACTGTCACAAATAACTCAACATTTGAGTACAAGTAATACTCTAAGATCACCTGTCTCTCTCTGTGACTGCACAGGCATACACACAAATATATGGAAATATATATAACCAAATTTTATTAGGTATGAGGAAACATCAAAATTTCTAGTACTGAATTCAATCCCATTAAATTGAAAGCAATTACTGCTCACAATTTAATAAGGATGGATTAAATTAGATTTCTGATTCAATATAATTTGCAGTGTCCATGTCAGGAAAAGTGATAGTATGAGTATCTTTTCCAAGACCTGTCAAGACTACACAGACTGGATGTGACATAAACCTAAATAGGATTCTACAGAAAAACTCAAGGGACTCACACACATGCAGGCACGCATGCGAGCACACCCTACATTTATTTAACCTTTAGAATATACTTTAATGTTTTATTCTGCTATAAAGATACGAAGAATAAAGTTACTTCGATATAGTCAAAATAGCATTTTTACTGGTTCACTAATGCACTTACATTGAATTCCTACTCTGTGCCAGGTCCTGTGCTTAATAATAATAATGATAATCCATGGGGCACCTGGGTGGCTCAGTTAGTTAAGCGTCTGCCTTTGGCTCAGGTCATGATCCCAGGGTCCTGGGATCAAGCCCCATGTTCTCCCTCCCCCTCCGCCTGCAGCTCCCCCTGCTTGTGCTCTCTTTCTGTGTCAAATGAATGAATAAAATCTTTTTTAAAAATAATTGATGATGATAATCCAAACACACACTGAACACTCTACATATACATATACATTTAATCTTTAGAAAAGACTACTACTGTCTTCATTAAGTAAATAAGGGTACTGAGGCACAGAGATATTGTCGTCTGTCCAGTCATACGGCTAGTACCCGGCAGGAGCTGCTTTCACGGTCTAGCTTAATGTTAGTGACTGGCTACAGTCTCCTCCTGAAAACTGAGCGACATTTGTCTCTGAGATGTCAAAGGTAAAGATGACTAAGGTAGAAGGAACTCACATACGTTGGGAGAGCACATGTAAAACAGACAGCGACTAACTGAGGGACCACTTCCTCTCTGCCTCGAAGCCAGGGGAACAAATGGAATGTGGCAGCACAAGCAGAGTTATATACAATCAGAGTCTATACACTTAGAATCAGGACCTAAAATGATGAAATTAGCTGATCTAATATGTATAGTCACAACTGTCTCTCTTTCTCTCTCTCTCTCTCTCTCACTCACACACACACACACACAAATCTATGTCTGTAACATTATAAAAATTCTTAGAAACTCTTAAATTTGAGAATCACCAAGCTACAATAAAGAAAGGACCAAAAGGAAAGTCTCTGCAAATGCCTGGATATTCAAATCACCTCCCCTTAAATTAACCATCAAACACACATTGGTCAAGTGGGAATGGTGGGAAATTTTAAAGGGCTGTAGTTTATGGCATTCTCTTTTAGTATTAAGCTTCTTTAACCTTAACATATGTTAACAGATTTGAAGATTAATGAACTACTCAAAATGCATCTTATGCAAAGGTTAGTTTTTAGAAAGTGTCCAAGCAATGTAATGGTAAAAGTAATAAATATTTGTCCTCAGATTCAAAAACTCCCACGTGAGTAAGCTCCCGTGGGCAAGAGGACAACCGCCACACTCGAGGACAAACACAGGCAGGGGCAAGAGCTATGAAGTGTCGAGCAGTGAGTCCATGAACGAGTAACTTCACATCTGGTCTCCAGCATACATGCTGCAAGCAGATTGTACACAATCTGTGCTACCTCTGAGAAGGTCAACTTGTCTAATTCTTACATAAATACTACTACGAAGTTTAAAAAGTAGTACATTAGAAAAAAATAAGGTGTCAACAAAGTTAATGACTTCTAATAATTTTATAGGAAGACTTTTGTAACATGAAATTCGCTTTTCATCTATCACAGTACAGCTGCAGTGATCATGCAATAGAATACTGCCACCTATTGTCCGAGAGCTAAAAATACATCTTATCTTTAATCCAAACCCAGTGAATTGTTCAAGGCCACAAAGAGCCAACACTACTTTACACATTCAAGGGTCAATATCTCAAAAAAAGGTTTTTCCCAAAAAACAAAGACAGTAACACAAAAAACAGACTTTTAAGTGAAGCTTCCATGGTAATTATCATCTACTCTTTAAAGAAAGAAAATTAAAATTTAAACACAGACTATTTCTAAGTAAATTATCCAAAATAAAGTTTTACAAAATCTCAAAAGGTAATCTGGATCATTAAGCAATTAAGCAAATATCAAGTTTCTGAAAATCTTTGGGCCTATGTTGATTTTCCTCTCCTAAAAAGTCTAAAATACTTAAAGCGGAAAATAAGTTGTTCAATACCAAAATGCCAGCAATTTTAAAATAGTCATCTTTGGGGCGCCTTGGTGGCTCAGTTGGTTGGGCGACTGCCTTCGGCTCAGGTCATGATCCTGGAGTCCCGGGATCAAGTCCCGCGTCGGGCTCCCTGCTCAGCGGGGAGTCTGCTTCTCCCTCTGACCCTCTTCCCTCTCGTGCTCTCTCTCTCTCATTCTCTCTCAAATAAATAAAATCTTAAAAAAAAAAAAAAGTCATCTTCACACAAGTTAGCACCCCACAGCAATTAATTCACAAAAATACAACTACATGCGAATTGAACCATTAGTAACACCTACATAGTACCGGACATACGAACAAGAACTGAGTAACCTAAACAGGTCAGGCCGAAAGTGGCAGAGGATGAAAGATGATATTCAAGTTCCCAAAGACAAAAGGACAAAGCTTTCCCATATCTACTAGGTAAGAAAACTCAGAGAAAGAGTTCAAAACTTTTTTCAAAATAAATTACCACAGAAGTCATTAACTATTACTGGTATTTCACTTTGGATGTAATACCAGGCTAAGAAAAATTATGACCTAGAACCAACACATTGTAGAACTCACAAGCATGAACTAGACTTTCTCTTTGTCTGCCTAAAAGTTGAAGATTCTAATTAACCATGCAAGTTTACTCCCAAACAGAAGGGAAATAATGCCTGGGATTAAAAAAAAAAAAAAAAAAAAAAAAGGCTGACACTAATTAGTTTGTACAGATAACCCAACATTTGGTACAAAATCAAAACTAGTGATTATGCCACTTAATAAACTGTAGATTCAAAGACATGTAGTTTTGTGCTTCACATGATAAAGGAGACTCTTGCGGGGCGCCTGGGTGGCTCAGTCGGTTAAGCGTTTGCCTTCAGCTCCAGTCATGACCCCAGGGTCCTGGGATCGAGCCTCACGTCCTGTTCCCTGATCAGCGGGGAGTCTGCTTCTCCCTCTCCCTCTGCCCCTGCTCGTGCTCTCTCTCTCACTCACTCTCTCTCAAAATCGTTTTTTAAAAACAGGAGACACATTAAAAAAAAAATACACCCTCCAAAAAAAAAAAAAAGAGAGAGAGACTCTTGGGCCAACGAGATGAAAAGTAACAGAAACTAAGTATTTCCATGCTCCATTTAAAGAAGGAAAAAGAAAACTAGAATATAGAGATCAGAAAAATGAGCATCACCCTATTTTATATAGCAGTAATGAGGAGTCCCAACACCCTGTTAAAATGTATTAAGACATTTTTAAAATGTTATGTTCCACTGAAGCATCACAAAATTTAAAGAAAACTGTTAGCATATCAAATTTAAATCTTAGGGACTTAACTAGAGAATCCCATTCAGTTTTTACAATATAAGCATAATATAATTCCTGATGTAATGAAAAGCAATTTTCCTCCCTTTCTCAGTCACCTTGGACACATTTTAAAATAAAGACAACCTCCTTACAAGACCTTCCAGGTAAAATGGGTAAATTGTATGGGTAAATAAAATGTAAATTATACTTCATTACAGTTGTTTAAAATTAAAAAAAAAAAGAACTTATAGGACAAACATTGATCACAATACGCCACATAAGCTACACAGTATCTTTACTACAATGCTTTCCTTGAGAGGTGTACAAATTGGGCTCCATTTTCAGGTGACCATAACCTTCTACAAGGGGACCACAAAAGCAAGTTATGCATAATATATAGCAATTGATTATATATATATCAATGGCCTTCCAAACTGAAGCATTTCTAAGACTGAATTATATATAAATGGTTTTCCAGTTCCCTTTGTCCATATCCTTCCAAATGATGGAGTCTTTCATTAATATACATACAAGATGCACAAACACTAATTTTCTTACACTCTTAATTCTCTTCAAACCTGTTCTCAACTATTCCCACTTTCAAAATCCTATTTTAACCCCCTTAGATCGCTCTTCATCTTCCTCAACTTCAACCAATGCATCTTTTACTTTGTTAGCATTCCCAATCCACTTTCTAACCAAAGCAAACCTTCTTTACTCAATTCCTTCTGCAATCACAAAATGACTTTTCCTGGCTCAAGCTAGCCATTCCAGAAATCCAAGTATAGGATTGCAAAATTTCATCCTCCTGTAACATGAGGTCTGGTCAAAAAGAGGCTGTCTAGTTTTACTGAAGAGCCAGCTGTTTATTATACATACTAAAATGCAACGTGCCTACAGGTCTCATTTTACATTCAGAGATCTCCAAATTACTTTCGCGCATCCAATCTTAATACTGCGAGTTGTTTTGTTTTTGTCAAAGGGTAAGAAGACTACCAAACCTCTGACAGACTTCTATCCTTGAAAGCTGAACTTTCTGGAAAGATTTGGAAGAAAGAATACAGCTCTGTGATCCAATAACAACGGTCATCTCTCCCATAACAGGTACATCACCATTACTTTTCCTAAATCACATCCTGAAAAAAACGTTTGCTTCTACCACCCATGCTGTCAGATCCTTATACTACTTATAGTAAAATTCTCAACTTTCAATGTGAAATAATATTTTTCTTGTTATCTTTGCCATTATTAAGATTTACGAAGAATATTCCTAGTGGTTCACGCAAATAACCTAATATATGAATATGGCCATAGGAACCAGGGAGCAAGGTAAAAGTGAATTACTGGCAGGGGCACCTGGGTGACTCAGTTGGTTTAGTATCCAACTCTTGGTTTCGGCTCAGGTCACGATCTCGGGGTTGTGGGATCGGGCTCCACGCTCAGTGCAGTCTGCTTGTCCATCTCTCTCTACTCCCCCCCCACCCCATCATACACAAATGAATAAATAATAAAATCTTTTTTTTTAAAAAAGTGAAGTACTGGAAGTACTTTTATTTTTTTTAAAGATTTACTTATTTATTTTAAAGAGAGAGAGAGAACAAGCGGGAGGGAGAAGCAGAGGGAGGGAGAGAGAGGAAGCCAACTCTCTACTGAGAGAGGAGCCCGCCTTGGGGCTCAATCCCAAAAACCTGAGTCAGACGCTTAACCGACTGAGCTAGCCAAGCACCCCAGGAAGTACTTTTAAATAATTACCTTAAGCCTATAGTTTTCCAGCACAGAGGATATAAAAAGTAAAAGCTTATAAAATTAGCCTGAAATGCCCCCATGAAGAGGAAAGTTAGATCAAAAGATATAGTTCCCATTCAATGTACAAAAGACCTTGTTTCCTTTAAAAATAAATAAAACAAAACAAAAAACCCTTTCTATTGTTTAACACTGAGCTTTAAAACTAAGACTCAACTGCATCTATGAGTGGATAGCCACCCCTTATATTACACTCTGCAAATCATCAGAACAGAATTTATTTTCACTATAATTTCCAGATGGACTTCAGAAGACATCACCTTTAGCTACAGAATAAAAAATTTCTCCAAGGAAACTCTGGGTTACACTTAATAAAACATCTATTCAGCACATAACTTAATACCTCATCGTAAATACTCACTACTAATATATGTAATTTAAGTCAGAAACCTAAATGTCAGGATTTTTTAAGTAATTCTTTAAAAGCCTAGGTAAACAAAGTCTTTGTTCTCTCTTTATCTTCAGGTACAATCTATACAAAATTAGCAATAGAGATGAATGTGTTTTATGAACTGTAACACATTATACACAGGTAAATAACAGCAGTGATGGTTAAGGAATAGGAAGGCTAGATTAAAGAGCTCTATGTGGAAGGCCGGAGCCCTACACTAAGACAGCTGATGATTCTTTCATTGAATTCCACTAGAGATTCTCGAATACAAAAATCAAGATGTTTCATTTGGGGGATAGGGAGATGGGCAAATGAGTGAAGGAGTGCAGGAAATACAGGCCTCTAGTTATGGAATGAGTGAGTCACAGTAATAAAAGGTACAGGACAGGGAACACAGTCAATGGTCTTCTAAGAGTGACAGATGGAAGCTACACTTGTAGTGAGAACAGCAGAACATACAGAGCTACCGAATCACTATGTTGCACACCTGAAACTAATGTAACAGGTGTGCCAACTAGAACTTTAAAAAATTTTAACAAAAATAGAGTACCAGTGTTCACATATTACTGTGAAGATTAAATGAAGGAATATGGAGGCCCAGCACATGGTAAACCCCAAATGAACATAGGTAATTATTGTTGATCAAAGCAAAAAAGAAAGAAGATGTTATATTTATGTTCCACCAGGAGATGACTTTACAGTTATGATAAAGGAGGTGGAAATGGACCAGGTAGCTCTCAGCCAACAATGCTATCTATAACTAAAGTAATAGCTTATTTCCAACTCCCAACACAGCGCTGAAATTAAGAAACTGAGCATATTCCTGAGGTATGGATTCCAGTGGTAAGTATCCCCCTTTCTCTTCTCCAAAACAACATTTAAAAAAGGGGGGGGGGGCTTCTAATAAGGATTGCACATAAGAGTCCTAGAAGTCTTTCAGGAGAAATTTCAAAATGTTGGGCAGCAAAAAAATAAATAAGTAAAAAGCAACAAAAAAACAAACAAAAAAAAACCACAACCTATCTAATAAAACCTACCCAATATTAGGTTTCCATACTGACCTGCCTTCAAAGTATCAAGTTAGAGCGACTACACGGTATAAAGCAGAGAGCAGTGGTCATGCTGACAGCCATGTGTCAATGTCCACTCTAGCACAGAGTAGTTGGGTGAAGGTGTGCAAAGCACGTGTCTCCCGTCTCCCAGTCTCAATCTGCTGGTCTTAAAATATGCGGTAACCTCCTGCCAAAGTTACTTCATCTGATCCTTGCAATAATTTATGTGAAATGCCTAACAGGGTAGACTTTCAACTAATTCAACTCCCTTGCCTGGAAAATGTGTACAAAAAACCTGATTCACTTAGAATTAGCTGGCACAAAATACTGTGTCACCTAAGAGAAGCAAAATATACATTTTTCATTTAGTTTCATTTTGAAGGTGAAGGTCCACTGCTTTTTCAGCTTCCCACAGAATTGGTCTACGCATCTTAATATCTTTTTACTATATAGGTAAGCTCAAGATATTAATGTGAAATGTCATGGTAACCAGTTCCTTAAAAAAAAAAAAAAAAAACATTAAGGGACGCCTGGTGGCTCAGTCGTTAAGCGTCTGCCTTCGGCTCAGGTCATGATCCCAGGGTTCTGGGACTGAGCACCGCATTGGGCTCCCTGCTCTGCAGGAAGCCTGCTTCTCCCTCTCCCACTAACCCTGCTTGTGTTCCCTCTCTCTGTCAAATAAATAAATAAAATCTTAAAAAAAAAAAAGACTAAAAAGCAGGCAAAGTGGGTTTTTTCCTCTCAAGAAACTTTATGTGCATTCATATTTTAATTATGTACAAATGTGATTTCCAAAAAATCCAAGTTCAAACACAAAAATGTAGCTTTAATGTCCTTAAAATTCTACTGACCCATAAGTGCAGTCCTTGAATGTATTCCTTACACAAACATCTGGGTATACCAATCTAATATATCCCATTAATCTCAGTCTTAAAATTTAAAGCTATTTCAAATTAAATGGCCAGGTCCAGGAAATATGCTTCCACTTTGGACATTCAATTATAATATTATCTCCTATACCATAGAAACTAGTACTTGTTTCCACAAGGAGGTTTTCTTAATTCAAACATAAAATGTTATATTCTGATAGATGCAAAAATCCTCAACAAAATATTAGCAAACCAAATCCAACAATACATTTAAAAAAAATCATACACCACAATCAAGAGGGATTTGTTCCCCGGATGCAAGGGTGGTTCAATATTCACAAAACAATCAACAATCAACGTGACAAGTCACATCAATAAGAGAAAGGATAAAAACCACATGATCATTTCAATAGATGCAGAAAAAGCATTCGACAAAGTACAGCATCCACTCATGATAAAAGCCCTCTGCAAAGTAGGTCTAGAGGGAACATGCCTCAACATAATGAAATCATTATCCGAAAAACCCACAGCCATCATACTCAATGGTGAAAAACAGTTTCCCCTAAGATCAGGAACAAGACAAGAACGTGCATGCTCACCACTTTTAATCAACACAGTACTGGAAGTCCTAGTCAGAGCAATCAGACAACAAAAAGAAATAAAAAATATCCAAATTGCTAAGGAAGAAGTAAAACTCTCACTATCTGCAGATGACATGATACTAAACATAAAAACCCCAAAAGACTCCAACAAAAAACTACCAGAACTGATAAATTTAGTAAAGTGACAGGATACAAAACCAATGTACAGAAATCTGTTGTATTTCTTTACACTAATAATGAAGCAGCAGAAAGTGAAATTAAGAAGAAAATCCCATTTGCAATTGCACCAAAGACAATAATATATCTAGGAATAAACTTAACCAAAGAGGTAAAAGACCTATACTCTAAAACCTATAAAACAATGATGAAAGAAATTCAAGATGATTACTGAAATGGAAAGACATTCCATGCTCATGGGTTAGAAGAACAAATACTGTTAAAATATCTGTACCATGCAAAGCAATCTACAGATTTAATGTAATCCCTAACAAAATACCAACAGCATTTTTCACAGAACTTGAACAACCCTATAATTTGTATGGAACCACAAAAGACCCCGAATAGCCAAGGCAATCTTGAAAAAGAAATATAAAACTGGAGGTATCATAATTCCAGATTTCAAGTTACATTACAAAGCAGTAGTAATTAAAACAGTATGGTACTGGGGTGCCTGGGTGGCTCAATCAGTTAAGCATCTGACTCGGTTTCAGCACAGGGCATGATCTCAGGGTCATGGCGTCAAGTCCCGCAACAGGCTCCACACTCAGCACAGAGTTTGCTTGTCCCTCTCCCTCTGCTCCTCCCCTGCTCATGCTCTCTCTCTAATAAAGAAATAAAATCTTAAAAAAAAGAAAAACAGTATGGTACTGGCATAAATACAGACATAAACCAATGGAACAGAACAGAAAACCCAAAAATAAACCCACAATTATATGGTCAATTAATCTTCAAAAAAGGAAGAATATCCAATGGGGGAAAAGACAGTCTCTTCAACAAATGGTGTTGCAAAAACTGGACAGCAACACGCAAAAGAATGAAACTGGACCACTTTCTTACACCATACACAAAAATAAACTCAAAATGGATTAAAGACCTAAATATGAGACCTGAAACAATAAAAATCCTTGAAAAGAACACAGGCAGTAATTTCTCTGAGATCAGTAATAGCATTATTTTTCTAGATAGGTCTCCTGAGGCAGGGAAAATAAAAGCAAAAATAATCTATTGGAACTATATCAAAATAAAAAGCTTCTACACAGCAAAGGAAACAATCAACAAAACTGAAAGGCAACCTACATAATGGAAGAAGATATTTGCCAATGACAGATCCAATAAAGGGTTAGTATCCAAAATATAAAACTCATACATACAACTCAACACCCAAAAAACAAATAATCCAATTAAAAAAACAGGCAGAAGACATGAACAGACATTTGTCCAAAGATGACAGAAAGAGGGCCAATAAATATATGAAAAGATGTTCAAAATCACTTATCATCAGGGAAATGCAAATCAAAACTACAATGAGATATCATCTCACACCTCTGAGATTGTCTAAAATCAAAAACACAAGAAACAACCAGTGTTGGTGAGGATGTGGAGAAAGGGGAACCCTCTTGCACTGTTGGTGGGAATGTAAACTGGTGTAGTGTGGAGAACAGTATGGAGGTTCCTCAAAAAATTAAAAACAGAGGGGCGCCTGGGTGGCTCAGATGGTTAGGCATCTGCCTTCGGCTCAGGTCATGATCCCAGCGTCCTGGGATCAAGCCCCACATCGGGCTCCCTGCTCAGCAGGGAGTCTGCTTCCCCCTCTCCCACTCCCCCTGCTTGTGTTCCTGCTCTCACTATCTCTCTCTCTGTCAAATAAATAAATAAAATCTTTTTTTAAAAAAATTAAAAACAGAACTACTCTATGATCCAGTAATTACACTACTGGGTATTTACCCAAAAAATATGAAAACCCTAATTCAAAGGGATACATGCACCCCTATGTTTATAGCAGCATTATCTACAACAGCCAAACTATGGAAGCAGCCCAAGTGTCCATCAATTGATGAATAGATAAAGAAGAGGTGGCGTGTGTGTGTGTGTATGAATTCCTATATACAGGAATACACACACACAAACACACACACACACACATTCCTATAAGAATGTTATTCAGCCATAAAAAAGAATGAAATCTTGCCATTTGCAACAACGTGGATAGAGCTAAAAAGTATTGTTAGGAGAACTACTTCAGTCAGAGAAAGACAAATACCATAGGATCTCACTCACATGTGGAATTTAAGAAACAAAAGAGCAAAGGAAAAAAAGAGAGACAAACCAAGAAACAGACTCTTAACTCTAGAGAACACACTGATGGCTACCAGAGGGGAGGTGGGTAGGGGATGGGTGAAAAAGATGATGGGGATTAAAGAGTACACTTTCCATGATAAAAAAATGTTATTTCTGACTTGACATTATCACAAAGCATTTCTAAAATACAAATTGTAAAAGCTCTTTTAACAAAGCAGGTCCTACTTCACTGTGTCACAAGAGAATACGTTAACAGCTTGGCCATTTACGAAAATATCTTCTAACATGTAACACACAATAAGCAAGCTTTTCCTCTGCCAAAAAACAATCAACTTTTCACCTGCTGGAATCCATGGCTAGTCCATGTTCACATCTTCCCACCTCCTAGCACTATACCCTGTAACACATCAAGTTCAGACAGCACTTGTGGAATGAATAAATGATATACAAATATACAAAGGAACTATCAAGAACTGTAAAAGCCCAGCAATTTAAAAACGATTTCTCTGAAACTGGGGACACCCAAGCTAATGCCCTATTCCAACCTACGTAAGCTTATCACAAATATTCCATGTATATAATTCACATTTTTCTCTTATGTCTATGAACTAGAACCTCAGTCAATGGCCTTGCAATGGATTTTTTTCCACTAACCAAAAAGCACATACTATGTTTATTCACAGCAGGCAGAGCTACAAACTAAACATAACACCTCTTTCCAGCATCTCTCCTCCCTCTGATGTATCTCTATCTAAAGTATCTCCAGGGACACCTGGGTGGCTCAGTCAGTTAGGCGTCTGCCTTCAGCTCAGGTCATGATCTCAGGTCCTGGGATCAAGCCCCACATCGGGCTCCGTGCTCAGTGCAGAGCCTGTTTCTCCCTCTGCCTGCCGTTCCCCCTGCTTGTGCTCTCTCTCAAATGGATAAATAAAATCTTAAAAAAAAAAAAAAAAAAAAGGACGCACTGGACAAAGAGCTAATTGCTCAGAGTAAGCCTCTGAGATTTCACTATGGAATAATTACATTCCTGGATTCACATAGTTAAAAGCAATTTCAAGTATATACCCACATAATCTCTCTTTTGTCCCCAAATAGTAAAAATATCTATTATTGGTAACTGAGAGCTAATTTTGAATTTCTTATATAGTTTCCAAAAATCTGCATATATTTCACATAATCTATATTTTATACCTATTTCACATCAATTATAAAGTTAAAAGAAAATATTTTAGGTCTACATTTGATCAATAAAATATTTTTAATTATTTAGCAATAATAAGTTTTATAAACTCCCACCATTCCACAGTAATGGAAGAGACTACTGGCACAGATAACCCAGAAATCATTCATCTCATATATTTAACCTAAGTATAGAATCTGTACCGATTTCCTTTAAATGTCTTACAGAAGCTACTATTGTTCATTCTTCCTGGGCTACAGCACCTGACCAGTGAGAAAAGTGATTCCACAGTCTGCTGCATGCAAGCCAGACTGGAATTAAACACGGACTATATGGTGCCTGGGTGGCTCAGTCATTAAGCATCTGCCTTCGGCTCAGGTCATGATCCCAGGGTCCTGGGATAGAGCCCCGCATCAGGCTCCCTGCTCTGCGGGAAGCCTGCTTCTCCCTTTCCCACTCCCCCTGCTTGTGTTTCCTCTCTCGCTGTGTCTCTCTCTGTCAAATAAATAAATAAAATCTTAAAAAAAAAATAAATTAAAAAAATAAAATAAACACGGACTATAAATTTCTAAAGTGGGGACAATCAACAGTACATAATGTTAATACAAATATATACAGGCAATGCAACTATGTAAAAGTACTATACCACATTAATAAGAAAAATAAATTTCATGTTCAAGTGATTGCTCCCTTGATCCTCCCTTTTCACTATTTCCAAATAAGCAGCTAAAACTGGGTATACATAACAAAACTTAGTATTTTTTTTTTAGATTTTATTTATTCATTTGAGACACAGAGACAGAGAGAGAGAGAGAGAGAGAGAGAGAGAGAGAGAGAGAAAGCATGAGCAGGGAGAGAGGCAGAGGGAGAGGAAGAAGCAGGCCCCTCGCCAAGCCAGGAGCCCGATGTGAAGCTTGATCCCAGGACCCCGGGATCATGACCTGAGCCGAAGGCAGACGCTTAACCATCTGAGCCACCCAGCCGCCCCAAAACTTAGTATTCTTGTATAAATACATCAGGACTATTGTTTTACCTTTATTATTTAGAAAGGTACTGTAATAAGACCAAATACAAATTGCTAATGGACTAAAATTTAAATTAAAACGTGTTAGATATTTAACACCACCCAGGAAAAGTCAAGCTCAGTTTTTTGTAATGTTTTAGGAAATGATCTCAGAGGCTATTGTCCGAATACCCAAACTGCACCATCAGGATGTATTAGGGCAAACCCACACTAACGTACACTAAAAATTACTAATGAATACAGAAAAATAATTTTTTTTTAGAGAAATAATTCTAAAAGTCCTAAAAGCACATTTTGATACTTTTATCTAAAGAACAAAATTATTAAGGGTGATTTCGCTGTGTAAAGAATAAGTAATCAAAAACACAGAGTAAGACATTAGGATCATTTAGTTACTGAAAGACAGACTGCTAGGTAAGAAGTTTCTAATCCTCCCAAACTCTCCCAGGCCATCTTAAGGCTAGGATTTTGCCAATCACACAGACAGAGGCAACTAGAAGCTACAAAATAGTGGTCAAGAGCAGTGTTTTGGAGTGACAGAGGCTTCACTACCTGGTTGATTTAAGGTAGGACACAATCCCTCCATTCTCCTTTGTAAACTACGGATACCAATATTTCCTCATCTCCCAAAAATTAAGTAAGGTAACAAACAGAAAGCACTGGGCCAGTGCCTGTCACAAAGTATTCAAATTACGGCCCCATTTAATATACATGCTGATAGATACAGTAACATCGATGTGTATACATGCCGGTTACTATATACATGTATTTCCCAGCTCAGTTCACTGAGAGCACCTAGGAGCATGGACACTTCATGGTAGCGAGGAACACACTTAGTGTCCACAGCTCTCATTTTGCTCTAAACACCATTCTTCTTATGAAAGGAATCAGAACTCCCTGGAGAAGTGGTTGCTTCCAAGGCTGGGAAAGGGAAAATATGAGACTAGAACATCTTGTGGTGTCAGAAAATAAGGACGTGCTCAAAAAGAACGGGGGCACGTTGAGAAGACACGGGAGCCAGCCTGAATGAGGCCCTATGGCCAAAGCCGGAACAATATGAGCAGCAGAATTAATAATGACAGTGTTGGACCATAACCCACAGAATAGAAAAATCAATAGGTAAGTCCATACTGATACATATAAATAAAACAGGGGAGAAAGGATAGTCTTTCCTTACAGAAGAATCCCAATGAATAAGTGTGGAAGAAAAGAAAACAGAGAATCACCACTCAACAAACAGTACAGTAATGACTGCTGAAAACAAGTTCCATGGACAAATGCTAAAATTATCAAGATACTAAAATTAGTAGAGAAAAGGCTGAGGAGAAATAGGATATTTACTAATTACAATCAGAAAAAATAGCAACTTTACTATAGAGAAATATGGCAGACACAGTCCACTGGTAATAAGACATACTGTTTCATGACAAACTCCCTGATATGATGCAATGAGAACTCAATGTCCCCTTCTTGCCATGACTGCATACATAACCTTACTCTAATCATGAGAAAATATCCGACAAACCTAAGCTGAGGGGCATTCTACAAAATAACTAGTAACTCATTGGTTTTCCTCAGCAGTCCAGACATAAAAAACAAGAAAAAAATTGAGGAACTGTCACAGACTGAAGGAGACTAAGGAGACATTACAAATAAATATAAAGTGAGATCCTAGATTGGATCCTGGAACAGAAGAAGAATGTAAATGGGAAAACTGGCATAATTCAAAGATATGCAGTTTAGGTAAAAGGACTGCTCTAATGTCAACTGCCCAGTTTATTAAGTACAGTGCAGTTATGTAAGATGCTAATATTAGGGGAAGCTGGGTAATGGACATAAGCAAACTGTAATTTTACTACTTTTCTGTAAGTATAAATTCATTTCAAAATAGTTTTTTGAAGTATTTTAAAATATGATATCTGTAATTACCCAATGTATAAAATAGCTATCATTTTGTTTTGGCTTAAAATCATTAAATTATGTTAAAATATGCTTTAACTATTGAAACTAAAATACGTATCTCTAAAAAATTTAGCTCTGAAACAATCAAGAAAATACATTACAGATCTCATTACCTGTAATTTCATATCCATAAGCAGCTAGTTGTCCAGCCATATATTCTCCATCCGAATTATTATGAGAACAACCCCATGTTCGCATCCAAATTTTCTGTATGCCTGGAATAGTGCTATTAAACAATCAATTAAAAAAAAGTAAGTCTCATCAAGGGATTTTTAGAACAAGAAAACACAAGATGATTTCTGGGCATATTATTCAAAAACACAAAGCAACCCTTCACAATCTATTCATGAAATGCACCAACTTAATCCACAATCAATTGTTACACTAAGTCTATAATCAAGATAAAATAACCACAGAATTCTAAGTTAAGACTCTCTACATAAAAAGATCTCCTTTTTTGGGGACGCTTGGGTGGCTGAGTCGTTAAGCGTCTGCCTTCGGCTCAGGTCATGATCCCAGGGTCCTTCTCTGACTTATATTTTAAATTAAGACTCTCTACGTAACAAGATCTCCTTTTGCTCAGAATTGTATTTTAAATTCAATACTAATGTATTATCACAAAGTTAAACTCATAGAAAGGTAAATACAAGTTAACAGCAAAGAAAATGGTTCTAGCAACAGAAGAAAATAAAGAAAAACTAAGTACATCTACCTGCTCACTGACTCCTATATAACAGTTACAATCTTTATTTTATAACTTAGATATAAATAGCTGAATCAAAACAGAAAAACTATCACCCTGTAGCATAATTAAAAATATTCCGTGGCGCCTGGGTGGCTCAGTCGTTAAGCATCTGCCTTCAGCTCAGGTCATGATCCCGGGGTCCTGGGATCGAGCCCCGCATCAGGCTCCCTGCTCAGCGGGAAGCCTGCTTCTCCCTCTCCCATTCCCCCTGCTTGTGGTCCCTCTCTCGCTGTGTCTGTCTGTCAAATAAATAAATAAAATATAAAAAAAAAAAAATTCCATACATAAAAATAGTTATAAAAATGTAGTATTTTTAGGAAGGATAAAAAAGGACTTTCAATTTGGACTGGCCTAATAATTTAAAAATTAAATAGAAATTACCTTAAAGACATATTCAAAATGAATTTGATAAAGTTCAGTCATTAAAATATTAAGAAAAGTTTAAATTCACAGATTTTAAAAGCTTACTGTTCCAAACAAAATAACCAAGTGTATTAAAACTTTTCAACAATTTACTATCTAAACAAATGTAGGCATATTAAAGCTATACAACTGCATAATCCTTTCTGGCTAGATTGTTTTAGAATTCCACTCAATTACAGACCTAACAGATTAAACAGTATGAATTTATTTGTGCCCAGTGCCTTTAGCTGATCCAACAGTATCTGTAAATTTGTTAAGAAAAATGAAATACCCAAACCACCAAACCACCACTGTCTCATAAGAATTAAAACTTCCAGTAGAAGCTTTAATTTGGAAGTAACACAAGATTCCATACCAACTACAGTAATATCAGAGATCCTGGGGCAGTGGAGGTCGGGGGGGGGGGGGGGAGGGGAGAGATCCTATGCTTGTGCCAAATAGTGCCCTTGGCCCTGTCTTCAAGAAACATGCCATCTGACATTTTTTTTCTTTTTTAAGCAATTACTTTGCTAAATTTAAAACTATTCAAATAAAAAAATAAATCTACATATCTACTCTCAAAAGTTCAAAAGACTTTCAGAAAGCAACATTATGTATATCACACATATCTTCCCTGGAGGGATACTGACTATAATTTCAAAACAAGAGCTTACCTGTCACTTGGTGGACTGTTTTCCTCTTGCAAATATTTTTGGGTGTTTCGCTTTCGTGCCTTTGGAACAACGTGCTTTCGTGCAGAATGCCTATCTTGTGGCTTTAAATCTCCCTGTGACACAATATCTTCTATGTCGTCCAGTAGTGTGTCACAGGACGCAGAAGGCATCTTCTCTACTATATAAGAAAGTTATAAATGACAGCAACACATGAGTCCCTCAGAAATCTGTTTAACAGAGTATCACCTATGAAATATTCTTGCTGATCTTGAGTCTAATAAAGCTGTTAGATTTAACCTCAGGTTTACAGAAAGCACCAAAAGATAAAGAAATGCAAGGAAACAATCAGACAGATCCTACTAATAATGGGACATCCCAAGGTTCAACTGGATCTATCCCCTCAACAGACCAGTATCACAGAGAAAAAAAAGAGAGGGACTGGTCATGGTTAAAGGAGACTCAAAAGCGTAACAACTAAAGGTAATTCATGTTCTTGATTATATCATACTTTGTCCAACCAGCTGTAAGATATTTTGCGGACAACTAGGAACATCAGAATATGAAGTGGGTGTTAGATAATATTAGGGTACTACTGCAAATCATTAGATGTAAAGTACTGTCCTTATGTTTAAAAGTCTGATTTTTTGACATTGTATACACTTTACTTTTTATTTATTATTTTTAGAAAATCTTTTTAGAGATGCATATTAAATATTTAGAGGTTAAATATCATTATGCCTATAATTTACTTTAAAACAATAAGAATAAGTAAGACATATAGGAAAATATTTACAAGTCTTAAATCTAAGAAATAGGTGTGTTGGTGTTCCTTATCCTATTCTACTTTCCTGAACGTTCAAAATGTTTATAATTAGGGGCGCCTGGGTGGCTCAGTTGGTTGAGCGACTGCCTTCGGCTCAGGTCATGATCCTGGAGTCCTGGGATTGAGTCGCGCATCAGGCTCCCTGCTCGGCAGGGAGTCTGCTTCTCCCTCTGACCCTCCACCCCTCATGTGCTCTGTCTCATTCTCTCTCTTTCAAATAAATAAATAAATCTTTAAAAAAAGGTTTATAATTAAGAAAATGTGGATACAGCTTCCAGGAAGATAGAATAGACATACTTTTCCCTAACCATCCCACTAAATACAACTAAAACTAGGGACATTATATATAAAATAAACATCAGAAGACTTTAAAAGGTAGAGAGAAAGAGGTAAACTGGCTAGGGACCTGGGAACCCAAGGAATAACATTATGGCGAGTTCCTTGGGGTTTCTTTTGCCTACTGTATCCCAGACTTAAAGCTGAAAAAGCCAGCAACCCAATAGATGCAGACAATAAAAGCCCCCCCCCCACAGAAGCCTGTTCTCTTTGCGAAGAACCAGAAAAGGGGCAGCCTAGCAGAGACCGAAAATTTTCAGACAATAACCATCCTACTCCAGAAAACAAAACAAAACAAACCCCACAAAACACAAAACTAGAGCTCCACCTCCTAATTTCTACTTTTGAGGCTGTAATGAGGCACCCCAAAACACTCCACAGGATAGAACCAGAGAAGGCAGGTAGGGACCCTGGACTTCCAAACCAGTCAACCAACCAGTAATCAACCTCCAGGCCCTCCCCCAACTAGTCAAAGACCAAACTGATATACAAGTTTAAAATCAAATTCCTATCAAAATCCCAGCAAGATGTTACATAGACATAGATAAGACTGTTCCAAAATTTATATGGAAAAGTAAAAAAAAAAAAAAAAAAATCAATATATCTGAAACAAGTGTGTAAAAGAAATAGTGGGAGGAAGTGGGCTGCCCAATTTTCAGACTTATTATACAGAGAGAGTAATCAAGACTGTGGTATTGGTGGGAGAATAGAAATATGAATCAACAGAACAGAAAAGAGACCTGGAAACAGACCCACAGAAATATGCCCATGTGATTTTTTACAAAAGTACAAAAGCAATTCAATGAAAGAAAGATAACCTTTTCTATTAGTGCTGGAGCAATGGGACATTTATAGACAAAAAATGAACCTCAATCTAAGTTTCATATCTTATACAAAAATTAACTCAAAATGTATCACGAACTTAAATGTAAAACATAACACTATAAACTTTTAGGAAAAACCGTAAGAGAAAATCTTCTAGACCTAGAGCTAGGTGAAGAATTTAGACCTGACACCAAAAGCACAATCCATAAAAAGAAAAATCAATAAATCCAGACATCATCAAAATTTTAAACTTTTGCTCTGCAAAAGACCCTTTGAGAAGATAAAAAATCAAGCTACTGAGTGGGAGAAAATTTTTGCAAACCACATATCTGACAAAGGACTGGTATCTAGAATTCAAAACACAATAGTAAAGGGGTGCCTGGCTGGCTCAGTTGGTGGAGCATGCAACTCTTGACGTCGAGGTTGTGATTTCGAGCCCCACACTGGGTGTAGAGATTACTTAAAATTAAAATCTGAAAACACACACACGCACACACACACACAACAGTAAAAAAAAAAAAAAAATCCAGTTAGAAAATGGACAAAAGACACAAAGTCATTTCACCTAAGAGGATATACAGAAGGCAAATAAACACATTTAAAGATAGTCAACATTACTCACGATCAGAGAAATACAAACTCAAACCACAATAAGGTATCACTAGACACCTATCAGAATGGCTAAAGGAAAAAACAGTGAGAACATTAAATGCCAACAAGGAAGAAGAGAAACTGGATCACTCACACACTCCTAGTGGGAACATAAAATGGCACAGCCACTCTGGAAAACAGTTGGGCATTTTCTTAAAAAACTAATCATGTAACTACCATGTAAGCTGGCAATTACACCTGAGGGTTTATCCAAGAGAAATAAAGGCTTACGTATTTCCACAAAAGCCTCAACACAAATGTTTATAGCACCTTTCTTTGTAACAGTCAAAACCTACAAACACCTACAAAGATGCCCTTCAGTGGGTGGAAGACTACCACGGAACACTACTCAGCAATAAAACATGTACTATTGATACACACAACACTGGATGAATCTCCAGGGAATTATGCAGTGTGAATAGAGGCAAGACCAAAAGGTTACATACTCTATGGTTACATTTACATAACTTACTTGAGACCAAAGTAACAAAATTACAGAAATGGGGAATACAACAGAAGTTACCAGGGATTAAGCAGAGGCCCACTGGGAGAGAAGTGAATGTGACTATCAAAAGGCAACATGAGAGATCCTTGGAGTGATGGAAATGTTCTACATCCTGACCCTATCAATGTCAGTATCCTGGCTGTGATACTATATTACCGTTTTGCAAGATGTTACCACTGGAGAAAACTTACAGCATCTCCACGGAATTTTTATTACTGAAAGTGATTCTATAATTATGTGAAAATAAAGTAATTAAGAAAAAAATTATCTGGAAAGAAAAAGGAATATATACTTGAGTACACTAACTAAGAGTACTACTACTACATTTAGACATGAAGCAAGTAGTCATTCATTAACCATT
The DNA here is from genome assembly GCF_003265705.2 of Callorhinus ursinus. Lineage (NCBI taxonomy): Eukaryota > Metazoa > Chordata > Mammalia > Carnivora > Otariidae > Callorhinus > Callorhinus ursinus. The sequence goes on along the minus strand of NW_027397088.1, from coordinate 20,177,740 downwards.
CACAACTCCATGAGTTTGGTGGTGTTACCATCCTCACTTTAAAGAGCCATCTGAAACACAGAGAAGCTAACTTACCCAAAGAACAACAACCATGCCAAATGAGCCCAAGCCCATTTGCTGCACAGCACTCGACTACCTACTTAACGTAGATACACCAAATGACTACTAATCCTCATCTGGGTTGCTCAAACCAGTATTAAGAATCCTAATACTCTGGGGCGCCTGGGTGGCTCAGTCATTAAGCATCTGCCTTCAGCTCAGGTCATGGTCCCAGGGTCCTGGGATCAAGCCCTGCATCGGGCTCCCTGATCGGCGGGAAGCCTGCTTCTCCCTCTCCCACTCCCCCTGCTTGTGTTCCCTCTCTCGCTGTGTCTCTCTCTGTCAAATAAATAAATAAAATCTTAAAAAAAAAAAAAAAAAAAGAATCCTAATACTCTCTGTTGGTCTCAAGCCTCTCTGACGAATTTTCCCTCTCTTCATTAGCCAGACCCCCATCTTTCCATTAACAACTTTCAATTAACAGAGCAGATTCCAGCCAGGATCCTTTTGTGCCCTTTACTGTAATGCACTCTTTACAACCATGACAAATTATGCCCAGTAAATCTGACAAACCTGTGTTCAAAGCTCAGCTAGTTTTACATCGGTAGTAAGAGCAAAAGACTAGAAATAATCTAATCTCGTAAGGACTGGTTAAAATGTAGTTAACAGTCGTGGTGGGGCTGCCAATCACAGGCCTTCTCCTTCCCTGGACACAGGAATGGGGCACATGAGCCAAGCTTTTAAAGTAAACCATCCTCCTGGCCACAATAATTGGTTCAGGGAAGGACATGACAAGCCCAGCCAATGAAAATGATCAAGAGGACTTCTATGCCAGAGCTAACAGGAGAGATGGTTTCCCTTTCACTAAAGTGACTAAGTCGGGAGGATGTCAAACTGAGGTGCTGGGGGCCATGTTGCCCATCATAGGGAGAAACTACCTAGGGAATGAAGCCTAATATGAGCTGGAAAGATAAAGAGCCATACTGGCATTATTTGAGCACCAGGATCAAAGCCCTGCTCTGCCCAGTCATGTGAGCCAGTAAGTTCCCTTTGTGGCTTAAATTAGTTTAAACTGGGTTTTCTGCTCTTGCACACAAGAGCCCTGGCCAGCTCAGCAAATTAGAGAAGGAGAAATGAACTAGGTTAGTCTTTATGAAACTGGTTCTATTTATTTGAAATTTGAAGGATCAGTGAAAAGAAAAAATGGTTCTGTGTCAAATAAATTTAGGAAACTCTGCCTCCTTAGAGAACCCCAATATTCATTAGTAGAGCAAAGACTGTGAAAAACTGCAGTAAAGAACGTAAAACTCATTTATCTTAGGAATTTTCTGAAAATTGATTTCTCACAGATCTCCTCTTAATGAGGCTAAAGATGGTACCAAAAACAGAAGGTCTGAATGAAGCAGACCCTCAGATCCCTTCCCACATTCTGCACAGATGGATGACTTCCTTCTTTTACAGGGAAATGGTTCTCTGCCCATGTACTCTGCCCACCAATCTGTTCCTGTGAATGAACAGTACGCCCCCCCACACCCCTACCAAAAACAACCCTTCTACTCTAACTTACTCAAGCACAGGCGCCCAGCAATGGCTCCTTTTCCTGTATTATCACTGTCTCCCTACTGAATCATTACTATCTAGATATAAACATGCTGTTATTTCTCCCACTGAAAAAAAAACTGTATCTTGACCCCACTCCCTCCCCTCACTATCTCAATCGTATTCCTCTCCCTTAAAGAACTCCTTGTCCATTTGCAATGAGGTGGAGGGAGCTAGAGCGTATTATACTAAGGGAAATAAGTCAGTCTGAGGAAGACAAATACCGTAAGGTTTCACTCATACCTGGGATTTAAGAAATAAAACAAACAAGTAAAGGGGTTAAAAAAAAGAGATAAAGAGACAAACCAAGAAAGAGACTCTTAACTCTAGGGAACCCAGTGATGGTTACCAGAGGGGAGGGGGGCAGCAGGATGGGGGCCATAGGTGATGGGGATTATGAAAGGCACTTGCTGTGATGAGAACGGGGTGTTATACGGAAGTGCTGAATCACTGTATTGTACCCCTGAAACGAGCATTACACTGTATGTTCACTAAATGGAATTTAAATAAAAACTTTAAAAAAAAAAGAAGAAAAACTCCTGCGAGTTCCAATTCAAGATGGTGATGTAGGAAGACTGAACTCACCTCCTCCACAGAACACACCAAATTACACCTATTAATAGAACAACTCCTCCTTAAGAACAGAGGGCTGACTGAGCAACTACTGAACAACTGAAGCCGGAATGGCAAGAGAACAGCAAAAGAGACAGAGACACAGTAACAGAGGGAACCCCCACCTCCAACACCGGGAACTGCAGTGGGAAGGCACAGTACTAAAGGACCAGGAACAGAGCCCTCTGTCCTTGGGCACAGAAAAACAAACAAACAAACAAAATAAACCCATGGTTCAAAAGGGCAACTAGCAAGGGCACCTGGGTGGCTCAGTTGGTTTAGTGTCTGCCTTGGGCTTGGGTCATGATCCCGGGTCCTGGGATTGAGCACCGCTTTGGGAATCCCTGCTCAGTGGGGAGTCTGCTTCTCCCTCTCCCTTTGCCCCTCTCCTGCTCATGCTCTCTCAAATAAATAAATCTTAAAAGAAAAAGAAAAAAGAGCAACTAGCATATAAAAGAGACAACACTAAAACTCTGCCAAGCAGCAGGGGAGCTGAAGGAAAAGCTCCCCAGGTCAGAGGGCCTGGGGAACTACAGTTGATGCTCCCACTCCACCTTAAAAGCCTAGATCAGAAAAGGGTCCAGACACCATTACAGGCAGGCCCAATCCTCCCAATGAGACTGTGACTTCAGCAAGCCCAGGGTCCACAAGCTCATACCAGCCCTAGATGCGCTGGGGCACAGAAAAAAAAGCCTGGGTTTAAAAAGGCCAAGGAGGGGTGCCTGGGTGGCTCAGTTGGTTAAGTGTCTTTCTTTAGCTCAGGTCATAATCCCAGGGTCCTGGGATCAAGCCCCATGTCGGGCTCCCTGCTCAGCAGGAAGTCTGCTTCTCCCTCTCCCTCTGCCTCTCCCCCTGGTTGTGCTCTGTCTCTCTCTCTTTCAAGTAAATGAATAAAATCTTTAAAAGGGCCAAGGAACTGCAGGAATACTCTCTCCCTCTCCACCTCAAAAGAAGAGACTGAAGAAGGATCTGGCTGCTCTAAGAGGTGGATTCCAACACCATAACTGTAGGGTCTCAATGCCGTAACTGGCAGGTCCAGTCATCACAGAGAGCTTGTGATCTCAGTGAGCCCAGGGTCACATGCTCACACCAGCTGTCATGCTGGGACAAAGCAAACAAGCTGCAGTTTTGTGCTCTGTATGTATGCGTTTCAATTTTTACTGTTTAACTTTTTAAAATTTGACTTATTTTGCTTATTGTTTCTTTTTGGTTTTGTTCTTTTTCTTTAGGATTTGAGAATTTTTTTAATATTTTATTTATTTATTTGAGAGAGAGAGATAGGAAGAGAGAGCATAAGCCAGGGGGAGAGGCAGAAGCAGACTCCTTGCTGAGCAGAGAGCCTGATGTGGGGCTCGATCCCAGGACCCTGAGATCGTGACCTGAGCTGAAGGCAGACAGTTAAAAAACTGAGCCACCCAGGTGCCACTCTTACTCTTTTATCCTCATTTTGTTTTTCTTTTCTCCTTTTCCTTTCAAAATTTTTTTCTTAATTCTTTCTGTAAAAAGCCACAGTTTAAGACTGAGTAAGCACATACAAGCCACAGCTCCAGCCAGTCAGCCAAAGTCAGCAAGAACACACAGTCTGCATAGGGATCACCATACACAAGACCGCTCTTTCAACTTTTGGAGAAGTAACACTTTTGCCTAATCCACAGAAACAAACACAGAAGTCAAGCAAAATTGGGAGACAGAGGAATATGCTCCAAAAGAGAAAAAACAAAACAAAACAAAAAAACCTCAATAAAAGCATTAAATCAAGCAGACTTAAGCAACATGCTTGATAAAGAATTTAATGTAATGATCATAAAGATACTCACTGGGCTGGGAAAAAAAAGAGTGGAAGAACTCAGTGAAACCTTCAATAAAGAGAGAGAAAATATTGAAAAGAACCAATCCAAGCTGAAGAATACAACAACTGAAATAAAAAAACACATTGATGGAATCAACAGTAGGTTAGAGGATCTGAAGAACATATCAGCACTCTGGAAGACAGGGTAATGGAGAGCACACAAGCTGAACAGTAATGAGAAAAGAATTCTTATAAAATGAGGAAAGATTAAGAGATCTCTTGGATAACATCAAGTGACCAAACATTCACATGAGATGGGTCCCAGGAGAAAAAGAAAGGTGCAGAAAACTTACTTGAAGAATAACTGAAAACTTCCTTAATCTAACAAGGGAAATAGACATCCAAGTCCAAAAAGCAGAGAGTTCCAAACAAGAACCCAAGGAGGTTCACACCACAGCATATAATAATTAAAATGTCAAAGGTTAAAAATAAAGACATAGGTGGCTCAGATGGTTAAGCAACTGCCTTCGGCTCAGGTCATGATCCCGGAGTCCTGGGATCGAGTCCCCCATCGGGCTCCCTGCTCAGCAGGGAGTCTGCTTCTCCCTCTGACCCTCTTCCCTCTCATGTGCTCTATCCCTCATTCTCTCTCTCAAATAAATAAATAAATAAATAAATAAAGATAAAGACATAATCCCAAAAGCAGCAAGAGAGAAAAAGTTATCTAAAAGGTAAACACCATAAGGCTATCAACTGATTGTTCAGCAGAAATTTTGCAGGCCAGAAGAGCAGGGCATGATATACGCAAAGTGCTGAAAGGAAAAAGCCCACAACCAAGAATATTCTACCCAGCAAGATTATAAATCAGATTTAAAGGAGAGAGAAAGTTTCCCAGACAAACAAAAGATAAAGGAGTTTATCACCATTAAACCAGCCTTATGAAAAATGTTAAAGGTACTTCTTTAAGTGGAAAAGAAATGGACATAATTACACATAAGAAAAAGATGTAAAATATGACAACATATACACAAAATGTGGAGCAGGGAGTAAAAAGAGAAGGGGAAAAAGGAAAAGGATTTTTTTTTTCTGGTTTTTTTTTTTTTTTTTTAGAATGTGTTTGAACTTAAATGACCACCAAATTAATACAAACTGTTCTTTACTTAGTATGTTATATATGAACTTCATGGTAACCACAAACCCAACCTATGACAGATACACAAAAACTAAAGAGAAAGAAAGCCAAACAAAACACTGTAGATACATATCAATCTCAGAGAAAGAGAGTAAGAGAAGAACGGAACAAAGAACTACAAAAACAACAAGAAAACAAATTTTTTAAATGGCAATAAGTACACACCTATCAATAATTACTTTAAATGCAAATGGCCTAAATGCTCCAATCAAAAGACACAGAGAATGTATTTTAAAATAAAAAGACCCATCTGGGGCACCTGGGTGGTTCAGTCAGTTGAACATCCAGCTCTTGGTTTTGGCTTGGATCGGGATCTCGGGGTCTTGGGATCCGGCCCATGTCAGGCCTTGTGCTCGGTGCAGAGTCTGCTTGTCCCTCTCCTTCGGCTCCTTCCCCTCAAATAAATAAAGTCTTAAAAAAAAAAAAAGATCCATCTATATGCCACCTATAAGAGACTCACCTCAGATCTGAAAGCAAAGAGATGGAAAAACATTTGCCATGCCTATGGAAGTCAAAAAAAAAAAAAAAAAAACTGGGGCAGCAATACTTAGACAAAAGAGACAAAACAAAAACTGTAATAAGAGGGCGCCTGGGTGGCTCAGTCGTTAAGCGTCTGCCTTCGGCTCAGGTCATGATCCCAGGGTCCTGGGATCGAGCCCCGCATCAGGCTCCCTGCTCTGCGGGAAGCCTGCTTCTCCCTCTCCCGCTCCCCCTGCTTGTGTTCCTGCTCTCGCTGTGTCTCTCTGTCAAATAAATAAAATCTTAAAAAAAAAAAAAAAACTGTAATAAGAGACAAAGGGCATTACATAGTGATAAAGGGATCAATCCAACCAGAGGTTATAACAATTGTAACTATGCACCCGACACCAAAGCACTTAAATAGATAAAGTATTAACAGACATAAAGAGAGAAATTAATGGTAATACAATAACAGTACGGGACTTTAACATCCCACTTACATCAATGGATAGATCACCCACAGAAAACCAAGAAGGAAACAATGTATCTGCATGACACACTGGACCAGATGGACATAACAGATATAAAAGAATATTACACCCAAAATCACAGAATACACTTTCTTTCCAAGTGCACATGGAACATTCTCCAGAATAGATGACATATTAGGCCAAAAAACAAGCCTCAATAAGTTTAAGAGGACTGAAATGACACCATGCATCTTTTACAACTACATTGGTATAAAACTAGAAATAAATCACAAAAAAACTGGAAAAAACACAAACACATGGAGACTAAACAACATGATACTAAATAACCAATGGGTCAAAAAAGTAATCAAAGAAGAAATTTAGGGGTGCCTGGATGGTTCAGTCAGTTAAGCATCTGCCTTCAGCTCAGGTCATGACCCCAGGGTCCTGGGATTGAGCCCCGCATCGGGCTCCCTGCTCAGCAGGGAGTCTGCTTCTCCCTCTGCCTCTGTCCCTGCTCGTGCTCGCTCTCTCTCGCTCGCTCTCTCTCAAATAAAATCTTAAAAAAAAATTTAAAAAATACATGAAGACAAATGAAAATGAAAAGACCACAGTCCAAAATCTATGCAACACAGCAAAAGCAGTTCTAAAAGGGAAGTGCATATCAATACAGGCCTATGTCAAGAAACAAGAAAAAAATTCAATCTAACTTTACACCTAAAGGAACTAAAAAAAGAACAACGCTCAAAATGAGTAGAAGAAAGGATATAATAAAGATCAGAGCAGAAATAAATGCCATGGAGATTAAAATAACAATAGAAAAAAAATCAACTAAACCAAGAGCTGGTTCTTTGAAAAAATAAAAGTGAAAAGCTTTTAGGCAGACTCATCGAGAAAAAAAGGCAAAAGGACCCAAATAAATAAAATGAGAAACAAGAGAGAAGTAACAACTGATGCCACAGAAATACAAAGGGTTGTAAGAGAATACTATGAAAAATTATATGCCAACAAAATAAGCAACCTGGAAGAAATAGATATATTCCTAGAAACATACATAATCTTCCAAAACTAAACCAAGAAGAAACAGATAATCTTAATAGACCAATTACAAGCAATGAAACTGAATCAGTAATCAAAAACTACCAAGAAATAAAAGTACAAGACCAGCTGGATTTATGAGTGAATTCTACCAGACACTTAAACAATTAACACTTAGTCTCCTCCAACTCTTCCAAAAAATAGAAGAGGAAGGAAAGTTTCCAAATACATTCTATGAGGCAAGCATTACTCTGATACCAAAACCAGACACCACAAAAAAAGAACTACAGGCCAATATCACTGATGAACATAGATGCAAAATTCTCAACAAAGTATTAGCAAACCTCATACACCAATACATTAAAAAGATCATTCACCTCGATCAGATGGGATTTATTCCTAGGACGCCAGGATGGTTCAATACTCACAAATCAATCCACGTCATGAACCACATCAACACAACAAATGATAAAATTCATATGACCACCTCAATAGATATAGAAAAAAGTATATGACAAGATTCAACATCCATTCATGATAACAACTCTCAAAAAAACTGAATTAAAGGGAACATACCTAAACATCATAAAGACCATATATGCAAAACTCACAGCCAACCTCATCCTCAGTGGTGAAAACTTTCCCTCTAAGGTCAGGAACAAGACAAGGATGTCCACTCTCGCCACTTTTATTCAACACAGTACTGGAAGTCCTCGCCACAGCTTTCAGACGAGAAAAGAACATAACTGGCATCCATACTGGTAAAGAAGTTAAGCTATCACTATTCGCAGATGACATGGTTCAGTTTTGAAAGACTGCATGTTTCTAGATACATCCCCTAAGGAAGAGAAACAAAAGCAAAAAACAAACTACTGGAACTAAATCAAATAAATAGCTTTTGCAAAGGAAACCATTAACAAAACAAAAAGGCAACCTACTGAATGGGGAAGATATTTGCAAACGATATATCCAATAAGGGGTAATATATAAAATATATAAACAACCATACAACTCAATACCAAAAAAAATCCTATTAAAAAATGGGCAGAGGACCTGGACAGACATTTTTCCAAGGACAGATGGCCAATAGACACATGAAACGATGCTCGATATCATTAATCATAGGGAAATACAAATCGAAACCACAATGAGCTATCACCTCACACCTGTTAGAATGTCTAAAACCAAGGAGACAAAAATGAACAAGTGCTGGAGAGGATGTGAAGAAAAAGGAACTTTGTGCGCTGTTGGTAGGGATGTAAATTAGTGCAGCCACCACAGGAAACAGTATGGAGGTTCCTCAAAAAATTAAAAACAGAAATATCATAGGATCTAATAATTCCACTATGGGGTCTTTACACAGGGAAAAGCAAAACACTAACTCAAAGATATATGAACCCCTGTGTTTATTGCAGCATTATTTACAATAATCAAGACATCAACTCTTGCATAGATTATTGCCAAAGTTAGTCTCCCTGCTTCTACCCTTAATTCCCAAAGGACGTTTTCAGCACAGGACCCAGGGATTCCTTTAAAACCTAACTTCATCTCAAGCTTCAGACCAAAACCTGCCAATGGTATTCCATCTCAGAGTAAAAACCCAAAATCACTGCAAAGATCTGCAAGGACATATATAATCAGCCTCCTGTCACCTCTCTGACCCTCTTCCCTACCATTCCCCTTCTCCTTCCATTCAACACACAGGCTTCCTCATACCCACCAGCACACACTCATCCCAGGGCCTTAGTCTTGTCTGGGATGCCTTCAGGACTTTGTGTGAACATCACCAGTGAAACCTTTCTGAGCAACTCCCACCTCACTGCATGTACACACACTTGCTCTCCCCCTTCCCTGCCTTGTCTCCTTACCACAACTTTATTACCCACTTAGAGGTTTTCATTACTTCTTTAATCTTTTTCTACTAGAGTATGTACTCCACGAAGGTAAAGGCTTTGTTGTTGTTGTTGTTGTTGTTGTTTTACTGAGAGAAAGATTCAAGTGCTCATGTGAATGAGGGACAGAGAATCCCAAGCAGGCTCCACACTCAGCACAGAGTTGGACACAAGGCCTGATCTCATGACCCCAAGACCATGACCTGGGCTGACATCAAGAGTCACACGTTTAACCGACTGAGGCACCCAGGCGCCCCGAAGGTAAAGGATTTTGTGTGCTCTGTTCACTGCTTTATCCCAAGTAGTGCCTAAAACTACATCTAGCACATTGCAGGTTCTCAATATTTTTTTTTCTTTTACTGTAGATGACCCAGTCTAACAAGATATGGCCCCTGGCTACTCCCCCTGTCCCAACTATACTAAACCTTTTAAATATTCTCTGAGTATGCCAAACTAGTTTTTAACTCAGAGGTCTTCACGCTTGTTTTTTTTTTTTTCTGCCTGGAATATCATTCCCCAAATATTTATATGGCTTGCTGCCCACTTCTCTATTCAAATGACACCTCCTCAGAGAGGCCTTTCCTAAGCACCACATCTAAAATAACCACACAGGGACGACTATGTGGCTCAGTCAGTTAAGTGTCTGCCTTCAGCTCAGGTCATTAACCCAGGGTCCTGGGATCGAGGCCGGCAACGGGCTCCTTACTCAGCAGGGAGCCTGCTTCTCCCTCTCCCCCTGCTCCCCTTGCTTGTGCACGTGCACTCGCTCGCTCTCACTCTCCCTCTCTCAGGCAAATAAAATAAAATAACCACACAGAGACCAAGTATCCACACACACTCACAATGACCTCTAAGCTGACACCGTAACTGCAGAACATAATTCCATCTTTCTCACTGCAATGTAAGCTCCATAAGGAAAAAAGGCATTACCTCCTTCTTACCACTGTATCTATGACACCTATAACAAAGCCTACCATAGAGCAGGCACACAGTATTTGTTGACCAAATGAATGAATTAATAAAATGCTTAAGGTAAATTTAGCTAGTCTTTCTATAACATAGAGGAGGAAATTCTTACACTGGATGTGAAGTTGAAGTAAATACCTAATAACCCTGGGAGTTTCTTCTATCACTATTAGTCCATGAAATAAGGTGAGTGAGAATGGCTAAGACCAGGTAGTGCCTTCAAATGATACTAAAGAACAACTGAAGGATTCTGAATTGAAGGACACATTAAAAGCCATATTTCTTAATCACATTTTTGACATCCTATACAGCATTGTGTATGGATCCAAAGGAGGGAAAGAGAACAGAGAAAGAAAGATGAGATGGGTCCACTGAAGTAGACATACGGTATCACACAGGTAAGAAGAAAACGTTGCTAAGCCTCTCAGTGTCGAGAGAAAGAAAAGGATTTGTACACCAAAAGAACTAGAATTAGAACCCAGGCCTTCGCTCAACACCAAGCTCCCCCAGCTATAGCTCTGCCTCACTGGCAAAGCCCAAACCATGTTAAGAGTCTAATGCAATGCTAAGAAATAAAGACATTCCAGGAAAAAAGGGGACAAAGGAAAAACTGGCACTCAAGAAATACAAATAGCCAATAAGCACTGGAAATACTGCTCAGGCACAATAATAGCAAGTGTTTAAACAATAAATAGTTTTTTGTCTACCCCACTGATTAAAAAAAAAAAGAAAAAAGAAGACTGACAAGCCCTATTGCTGGCTCAAAGTATGGTAAAACTGGTATACCCTTTTTGGAAGGCTTTCTAGCAATACCTATTAAACTTTAAAACATATGTATCCTTTGACCCAGCAATTCCATTTCTAGAAATTCACCTTAGAGAAACAAAGGAGACGAATATAAAGCAGAGGATGGTAAATCTGGCTGCATATCATAAGCACATTAAAACAACCTCACTCCAGGCGCCTGAGTGGCTCAGTGGGTTAACTGCCTTCGGCTCAGGTCATGATCCCAGGGTCCTGGGATGGAGCCCCACATCAGGCTCCCTGCTCAGTAGGGAGCCTGCTGCTCCCCCTGCTTGTGTGCGCTCTCTGTCAAATAAAATCTTTAAAAACCAAAACAAAAAACAATCTCACTCATCACTATTAATAGTTTTTACTTCCAACAAGCTGGTAGAAGGAATTGTTAGCCGTCAGCCATTTATAAATGAGTAATAATGAAATGAAAGTTTGAGGCTAAAAAGAAAGCAAGACAATATTTAAAGGTAACAATAGGATCATATGAAAGTTTTTTCTCAAAAGATAGAGGAATTCAAGTTTGATAAAGGGAATAAAAATCATCATGAATGGGGTGCCTGGGTGGCTCAGTCATTAAGCGTCTGCCTTCAGCTCAGGTCATGATCCCAGGATCCTGGGAACGAGGCCCGCATCAGGCTCCCTGCTCAGCGGGAAGCCTGCTTCTCCCTCTCCCACTCCCCGTGCTTGTGTTCCTTCTCTCACTGTGTCTGTCAAATAAATAAATAAAATCTTAAAAAAAACAAAAAATCACCAGTGAAAAGGGAGATACTAAAAATGATGAAAAAAGAAACATCCTACAGTAGTGTTACTTCCAGGCGTGATTTATTAGGAGAGCTTTTATAGTATCAAATGCCCAGGTCCCATTCTGAATTAGAATCTCCAAGAGTGGAATTTAAGGATATTAACGTAAAACCTACCCAGCTGATTCCACTAAACATCCCTGATTGAGATCCACCATTCTCCCAGACAGAGGTTCTCAATCTTGAGTGCTCACTATATTCACCTGAAGAGCTTTTGAAAATTATAAACAACTGAGGGGCACCTGGGTGGCTCAGTCGGTTAACCATCTGCCTTCCGCTCAGGTCATGATCCTGGGGTCCTAGGATCGAGTCCCAAGTCAGGGAGCCTGCTTCTCCCTCTGCCTGCTCCTCCCCTTGCTTGTGTGCTCTCGCACATGCGCTCTCTCTCCCTCTCTCTCTGACAAATAAAATCTTTAATAAAAAAAAATTTATGTTTCAAAGGACACCATCAAGAAAGTGAAAGGACAAGTCATACAATGGGAGAAAATATTTACAAATCATGTCTGATAAACATCCAGTATCAGAATGCAATAATTACACAAGTCAACAATAAAGACAAATAACCCAATGTAAAACATGACAAGATATGAATACATATTTCTCCAAAGGTATACAAATGGCCAAAAAGCACATCGAAAAGATGTCAACGTCATTAACTACAAGGAAAATGCAAATCAAAACCACAATGACATACCACTCCACACCCACTAGGATGGCTAAAATTAATTAAATAATAAACAAATAAAACAGCATTGACTACGATGTAGATTAGACCACCCAGAAAGAAAAAGGATTAAGAACTAAGCCTGAGGAACTCCAAATTTAACTGCCAAATAGAAGAGAACCAGCCTATAAGAGAGACCAAGAAGCACCAACCTGAAAAGGAGAAAATCTGTAGGTGATAGAAGGCAAAGGAAGAGAACATGTCAAAGAGATCAACAAGGTCAGTGCTGCTGAATGTAGATAAAAAGTAAAGTGAATGATAGGGGCGCCTGGGTGGCTCAGTTGGTTAAGCGACTGCCTTCGGCTCAGGTCATGATCCTGGAGTCCCGGGATCAAGTCCCACATCGGGCTCCCTGCTCAGCGGGGAGTCTGCTTCTCCCTCTGACCCTCCCCCCTCTCATGTGCTCTCTCTCTCTCTCATTCTCTCTCTCAAGTAAATAAATAAAATCTTAAAAAAAGAAAATGTCTCATTGATTTAGTGATACAGCATGATCTGGAGAGGATATTTCCACAGAATGATGGTGGCAACATTACTAAGAAACTAGGCTGCCTTTCTGAACTTTCTAATGTGTTAACACTTCACTCAAGCGTAAAAGGTTTGAAAATAAATGAGTACCTTGATTATCTGCAATTAGTCTCAAATCCTCTGGAAAGTCTGGAAAATAAAAACTGATTAGAAAAAGCGAGCTCCCAACAAGTTCACAAACCCACAGTAAGAACTCTTTAAAACTAGCTAAACGGGATTAGACTTCTTAAAAGACTGCTTTATGGAGCAAGGTGAATAATGTTCCGTACTACTCCAACTTCTTACTGATCGGGTCAGGCGCGTTTACATCCTCCATTATTTGCCGTGATGGTGATCGAGCGTCTGGCCACAGTAATGAACACTACCCGGGACCCAGCACTACAACACGTCTGCGTTACTCGAGTAAATACCAACTACAAAACGGAAACTAGGCAATGAGGTGGGTATACAGATCTCCTTTCACCAGAAAAACACGTGTCGTCCCGAGATTCAGAGAGAGGTTTTATAAGTAAAAGGGAACAAAAGTGAAAAACCACAAGACATTGGCCCTTCTAGCCAACTTCTGTTTAAATCCTTGAAATACAAGTCTGTGAAAGCTACATAACTGCGAAAGCCTTGTCCCATCCCACAAATTCAGCACAGAAAGTGGGAGAACAAATGGAGTGAGATTTGACAATAAGGAACGAGGTCCCTTAAATATTCCTTACGGCCCTCCAGCACCTAACGCCAACCACTCTGTCCTCACTTCAGGCAGCGCTACCCGCCTCCCAATCCCCCGACCCCAGCTGGCAAGTCCCCTTTCAACTACGAAACAAACCAGCAAACGGCCCGAGAAAGACCGAAACTGGAGAAACAAGGCTCCACCATGAAAGAAGCTCTAGCCACACTCTGCTCCACACTGATCCACCCGCCACCCTTACCCAGAGATCGGGAAATAACATACCAGTTCGAAGTGAGAGAACCGCACGCCGTTCTGCGGATACGGGAAACACTTCAGATGGAGCTCGCCATGACACATACGTCCCGCCACGTCTATTTGCGCATGCTCGGCGACGGTGGCCCGGGGAGGTCAAATTGCATCATCGCTGAAAGTGCGAGTTCAGGTCTAACTTATTTTGGTAGAGATTACACTTGGAATTCCTTTGTTTGCAAGAGTGAAAATAGACACCAAAACCTCAGGTTCTTAAAATCGATTAATAGCCATCTTCTGCTGAGCTCTTACTATGTGTCAGGCACCATATTAAGCGCTTAACATAAACATTATCTCCCAACTTATTATTATTATTATTTTATCAAAGAGGAAACAGGGAGTGTACTTACTTGCCTAAAAAGTTACTATACTAGTTGTGACAGTCCTCTGTGCTGAATTCAATTTTGCCCAACTCTGAAAGAACCTACTCTTTTCATTACATTTTACTTTCTTCCTCAATCTTTTGTGAAAAGAGGTCACATTGGAGAAGAGAGTAGAAAAGGACAAAAAAACAGTTGGATTAAACAGTACAGATCATTTAACACCAAGCATTTTTGTTTTGTTTTGTTTTTTAATGCTTAGAAGGCAGATAAACTGTAAGGCAGTTTAGCAGAAAGAACTTTCACGGAGTATACTGATTCTGACCTAGTTGCTTTCCATGTGTTTTCTCACTTTATTATTTTTTTACCCAAGACACTGTGCTTGAACTTGTTTACTGAAAGAGCATCTCCACTTTAAAAAATGAAGACAACTGGCCATGAAGAAGACAGAAATCGTGAGCTTTATTCCTAGTGCAATTCCTTCTGTGACCTAGAGTCCACTGCAGTCCTCACCCAGCTGAATTCGAATTGTACATTTATGTTGCCCCATCTCTTTCACTGTAATCCCACTGCCTAGCATATAATCTTCCACTTAATGGAAGATAAGCATACCTTAATGAAGTGACTGACTCCCTCCCTTTCCCTGCCAAGCATACCTTAAATGAAGTGACTGACCCCCTCCCTTTCCTGCCAAGATCTAGTCGATTTCACTTAAAGAAATTTTACTGAGTACACATCACTTGACCTCAAGCATGATGCTGGATGCTAGAGCTAGAAAGGGGAAAAAAAGACAACTCCCTACCTGAAGGATATTTCCAGGTTATAGTTTCGGTAGAAAAGAGCAATCGTTGTGGAAGATGAATGCACAGGGACTGTGGAGCACAAAGGGGAGATTTCTCCTTCTACATAAGGGGGTCAAGACTCCCCATGGGGGAAGTAAGAGCAATGGAGGAAGGTATTCCAGGCAGGGAGATAGTAAGAGCAAATGTATGGAGGCCTGAAGTATAAACTCTTGTATATTATAAAAGCAAAAAGAGTAAAGGGGGGTGATGGTTGAGAAGGCTAGAGAGGCAAAATGCAGGGACCACATGAAGGTGAGCCTTGTTTGCTAAAATAGACATTAGATCAGACATAATCTTGGATGTATTAGGTAGCATGAAAGTGTCTGAGCAGATGATTCTTTCAGGAGGTTGGGTTGGAGGACAAAACTTCAAGCATGAATAAATATTGAAAACCTAAATGGAATTGTTGACTGTGAGGAATGGGGAAATGGAAAGGGGGGACCCTTTTAATATGAATCATTTGAAAATTCAGTGACCCTACCTCTAGGAATTTATCTTACAGAAATGTTCACAGATATGCCAAATGACGTATGTGCCAGGTTATTCTTTGAAATGTTGCTTGTAATAACAAAATACTGAAACCCTCTCTGGCTTCTCAATAGGGAATGGTTAAATATATTTATGGTATCTATACAGCTCTTAAGAAAGAATAAGGTTGCTTTTAATGTACTACCCAAGACATTCTTAAGTGGAAAAAGGAAGTTGCAATGTAGTGTTTACAGTGTATTGGTATAGTTATGGAAAATATATATATATGTAAATATATACATTGGCTACAGGTTTACTTTTCCCTCTATGCCCTTTTGTAACTGTTATTTTTGTACTGAGCCTATGTACTACTTATTCAAAAAATAAAGATTCATTTTATAAATAAAATTAAAATGGCACTTGATAATTTATAATTTACTGGTTTATCTATTATTTTGTAGTATCGAACTCTGATTTTCCTTTATGTTAATATTTAGACTTTAAATCTTTTTTTGGTGAGATATATATAACATAAAATTTACCATTTTTGCCATTTTTAAATGTACAATTCAGTAACATTGATTACATTCACATTTTCATGTATCCATACCACCATCAATTGCCAGAATTTTTTCATCCCCCCAAACTAATCTGTACTCACTCAGTAACTCCCCTTTCCTTCTTCCCCCCACTGCTGGCAACCATAGTTCTGCTTTCTGAGCATGTGAATTTGATCACTCTAGGTACCTCATATAAGTGGAAGCATACAATATTTGTCCTTTTGTAACTAGCTTATTTCTCTTGGCATAATATCTTCAACCATGTTGATGTAGTTGCATGTGTCAGAACTTCCTTTTTTACAGCTGAACAATATTCCATTATATGTATATATCGCATTTTGTTTATAAATTTTAAATTTCTATGCTTTGATTCTCAATTAGATTGTAAACTTCGTACGAATAGACACTCTATCTTGTTATTGTTCCTTCAGCCCACAAATATAATATTAAATGCTTTATAAATGTTTGGTGGCAGACAAACCAGTTTATGTGTATAGAGACACACTAAAAATGCAAGTGAATGTATAAAATAATAGTAAAGATTTTTGAGAACTTATAAGTGTGTGCCAGTAACAACAGTAAGCCCTCCATGTGAATTATCAAATGGATCCATCATAATAACTCTATAAATAATCCTATAAATTAGTAGTACTATTATTAATATTATTTTATCCTCCTTTTAAAGATTTTTTTATTTATTGGGGAGAGAGAGAGCATGGGGGTAAGGAGCACAGGGAGAGAAAAACTCAAGCAGACTCCGAGCTGAGCACACGGAGCCCGATGCACGGCTTGATCTCACAACCCTGAGATCGTGACTTGAGCGGAAACCAAAAGTCAGCCACTTAACCAACTGCACCACCCAGGCAAACATCTCTTATCCTCTTTTTACAGAGAAGGAAACTGAAGGTTAGGTAGTCCTACTCTGGTCTTTTTTAGCAATTTTATATGAATACTTCAAAAGAAACAAACTGTGTACTATCATTAAAAATGCAAATATTCACATAGAGAAAAACATTGGAGAGAAAAAAACAAAAATAAGAGAAATGTGTAATAAAATCTATAAGCCTTCAGAATGATTGACTCCATTTTTTATGTTTGTCTTTATAGTGAAAATTGAAGAGAAAATGTAGACAATAATGAAGTTCGAATTCTTATTATCTCGGCCACTAACCAACAAAGAAAGAATGAAACATGAAGATTATAAACATTTATGCACATATATTTTAGTTTTAGCTTATAATCTTAGCCTTTAGTTAGTATACTTATAAATTTGTACCAATCGATGTCTTTTTTACGAGAAATAAATCATGCACTTAATTCACCCTTGAAAAATGCTAAGGAGTATAATGAAATTTCTGTGTAGAATATTAGGTAAGTTTAGTAGAATGAAATTTAAAATGTATTAATCTATTTCTCATATGAGATCAGAAAAGTATGAGTGTTCTCAATTTTTAAAGTTCAGCAGGTCAACACATACTACGTGAACGTATTGTTTTTTTGTTTTTTAAATTTTGTTTATTTGTTTGACAGAGAGAGAGAAACAGCAAGAGAGGGAACACAAGCAGGGGGAGTGGGAGAGGGAGAAGCAGGCTTCTCGCAGAGCAGGGAGCCCGATGCGGTGCTCAATCCCAGGACCCTGGGATCATGACCTGAGCTGAAGGCAGACGCTTAACCACTGAGCCACCCGGGAGCCACCATGTGAACGTATTGTTATTTGTGATAGCTTCAAAGCTAACTGTAATTTCATAAGCAAACAGCATGAAGGGAGCACATGAAAATTGATGCTAGACCAGGGTTTTTGGTTGGATCTGATTGTCAGAGTAAACTCCCCAGCTGGAAACTATACAACTAAAGCAGCTTTTTAGGAAGGCTTTTCAGGTGTTGGTTTTCATAAAGAATTGAAGATCAGGAAATAACTTAGGACATTATCACAGTATCTAAATACAAACCCAAGGAGAAAGATGGTGATAGTTGAAAGTATGTCAAAAGAAACTTTGCCCCAAATAGGTGAAGACTTCAATGGGGAGAATAAAAAGGAAAGACACTGATATTCTTAAGTAAACTGAAAAAAGATTATATAAAACATGTTGTGAAATATATTAACCTGCTGAGGGCTTTTGAATGAATGCTTAATTTTCTCCGTGTCATCTAACCACTAGGGGTCAGAGCACTATACTTGCAATAATAGCAGCTTTTTCTATTCTGTCGGTTTGCACAAATAGATTTGGCTCAATCCTGTAATTAATTTTCTGTTTTGATTCTTCCACTCTCAGTATGAGTGGTTTGGGGGCTGTGCCTGTGGGCCAGGCCAAAGCACTGAGAGGCCCACCTCCCCTTGCCTCAGGGCAGGTAACCCACGCTAGGCCAGGGTGATTTCCGGGCTCTGTCCACCAGGAGAACCTGCAGCCAGAAGCTTCTAAAACTACCAGGTGGAGAACACCTGCCTGGGGCCCAAGCTATTTCACAGGAAAGTAGATCTGAATGATGAAGGAATAAATCAGTAAGTTCTGAGGACAACTATCAACCCCCCTACATCCAGCTTGCTTGAAGCGAGGTTTACTTCTGAGCTATTTAGTTTCATGAATAGGTAAACTCCCCCTTTTTATTTCTTAAGCTAACTTGAGTGGGTTTCTTTCAGTTGCAACTGAAAGAGTACTAGCTAAACTTCTTGGTTTTACATATTCTCTTGATTTAAAACAAACAACAAAAAAAGATAATTTATATCTGTTGTCTAACTCCCTGATTACTTGTGTCTGTGGGAGACATAGGATGTTTTTTCTGTCTTTCAGTAATATATAACTCAATATATAATAAACTTATTAAGTCATAGAATAATAGATTTGCAGTGTATATAGTGTACCTGAAATTCTCAGACTAGAAAAAAAAAAAACAGACACAATTTCTGCCCTCTTAAGAGTTTACATGCTAGCAAGTAGAGATAGATGATACACAGTAAATATGAGATAAATAAAAATCATATGTTCAAAGGTGATAAAAATGGCCAAAAGTTCATAGCAGAGTAAGGATAACCAAGAGTGAAGTCCTGCAATTCTTAAAGATGGTGGTCAGAGTAGGCTAATTGAGAAAAAGATGTTTAAACAAAGACTTGAAGAAGATGAGGAGGTTAGCCAAGAAGAGTGTAAAGGGGAAAGGGACCTGCCAGTGGAAAGGCTCTAAAGGCTCTAACACCTGGTGTGTTCAAGAGATAGCAGGAAGATTAGAGTGGTTTGAATGGAGTGAGTATGTGAATGCATGAGTAATAAGAAAGGAGGTCAAAGAGTCAATGAAACCAGATCATGTACAGCTTTATGGGCCATAGTCAGAACTCTGGCTTTTCCTCTAAATGAAATGGGAGCCATTAGAGGGTTATGAAGAGAGGAGTGGCTCAAGGACATAAATTGGAGATAACTAATAATCCAGGGGAGGGCAGATGCTGTCCTGGACTAGCCAGGTAGCAGCAGAGGTGATAAGTAGTTAGATTCTGGACACATTTGAGGACACAGCCCATAGAATTCCCTGTAGGTTGGATCTAGAGTATGAGGGGAAAAAAAGAGAAATAAAGGATGATTCCCAAGTTTTTGGCCTCGACTACAAGAAGAATAAAATTACCATAATTTGGAATTAATTACTGAAGGGGGAGATCAGGAATTCAGGGTTTGTTTGAAGTTTTTTTTTTTTTTACCTTTTATTATCATTTTTTATTTTGAAATAATTTCAAAGTTTTTTAAAGTTGCAAAAAATAGGGGCGCCTGGGTGGGTCAGTCATTAAGCGGCTGCCTTCGGCTCAGGTCATGATCCCAGGGTCCTGGGATTGAGCCCCACATCGGGCTCCCTGCTTGATGGGGAGTCTGCTTCTCCCTCTCCCACTCCCCCCGCTTGTGTTCCCTCTCTCACTGTCTCTCTCTCTGTCAAATAAATAAATAAATAAAATCTTTAAAAAAAAAATAGAGTTGCAAAAAATAGTACAGTGAATTTATGCATAACCTTCACCCAGCTTCCCCAGATGTTAACATTTTATATAACAGAAGTACAACAATCAACACCAAGAAATTAACATTGACATGATACTCTTAACTGTCCCAGTCTGGGACACTTCCTTGTGCTTTGTGGTTGTTTTTTTTTATCTTGACACTTTTGAGGAATACTGATCAATTATTTTGTAAAATGTCCCTCAATTTGAGTTGGTCTGATGTTCCCTCATGACTAAATTCAGGTATGAAATATTGGCAGTACAACTATACAAATTATCGATACCGTGCCCCTTTCAGCCCATCACAATCAAAGAGGCACATGATGTTGGAATGCCTCACTACCAATGTTGCACTTTGAACATTAGACCTCTCCAGTGGAAAGTTACTATCCTCCCCTTTGTTATTAGTAAGTGCCTTCTGTGAAGATACTTTGAGAGTATATAAGTATCTTGTTTCTCAGCATCCATTCATCCACTAATTTTAGTAGCCCTTAATGATTCTTGTAAGCAACAGTTATTACTGTGGTGTTTGCCAAATGATAATTTTCCATTTCCATCATTCCTTCTACTTTTATTATTAGATGAGCTGTTCCTTCCCATCATTTATTTATCTGCTCAATTATTTATTTATATTAATATGAACTCATAGATGTCTATTTTATTCTACGGCTTATCATCCATTACTACCATTATTGTGATGCTCCAATTATCCCAGATTTGGCCCTTGGACTTTGGGGTGGCTTCTGTGTTCTTTTAACAAGACTGCTTTTTTTTTTTAAAACACTTTCTTATTTTTTGGAATCACAAGATTCTCCAGGCTCATCTTGCACTTTTGCTGCCCCTCAGAATCCGCCAATTCTTCAATAAGTCGTGGTTCTTTTTAGTGAGAAGTGATATTCACAAACCAAGATGTGAGCACCAAGTGTGCTCATTCCTAATAGGCATCATTGCTTCAGAAGCTCAGTTTTGAATTTCTTAAACTCGAGATACCTCTTAGCCATCTAATTGGATTGTTAATTTGGAGATTTGATGGATGATTCTGAAGTTTAGGTGAGAAGTTTGGGCTGCAGACATTAATTTGGGAGTCATTTGGCATATAGCTGACATATAAAACCAAAAGACTAGATGAGATTAGCTATGGAATGAACATAAATAATGAAGAGAACCAAAGACTGAGGCCTGGTGCACCCTGATATCAAGATGAGGGATGGGGCACTTGGCTGGCTTAGTTGGTAGAGCATACAACTCTTGATCTTGGGGTCATGAATTCAAGCCCCACACTGGGTGTAGAGATTACTTAAAAATTTTTTTTAATTTTTTAAGAAATAAAAAAAATTAAAGATGAGGGAGAAGAGGAAGAGCCAGTAAAGAAAACTAAGGAGGAACCAGTGAGGTAGGAAGAAAACTAAGAATATGGTATCCCAAAAGCCAAATGATAAAGATGCATCACAGAGGAGAGAATGATCAATAGTGTCAGATGATGCTGATGGGTCAAATAAGATGACTGGGATTTGACATTGGATTGAGCAACTTGGAAGGACAGTTTTGGTGGAATGGTGTGGGTAGAAGCTGAATGAAGTGGATTCCAGGGTGAAGGACGGAAGAGAACTAGAGATAGCAGGTATAGAAAACTCTGCAGATTTCCTGCAAAGAGGAGAAATACTGGACTATAGGTAGTAGTGGAGAAAGTGGGTTCATAAAGAAGGACTGTTTTACATAACACTGTATGTTAACTACATTGGAATTAAAATAAAATTTAAAAAAATAAAGGACTATTTTTTTAAAGATAGGAGAAAACAAGAGATTGTTATATGCTACATAAGAACAACACCACAGAGATGGAGAAATTGATGATATAGTACAAAGAGGTGGAAACCACTGAAATGATATTCCTGAGGAGAGACAGTGACTTTTCTGAGCATTGTATCACAGCGCCTGAAATATAAATATTTGGAGAATAAATAAAGGTTGTTCACCTAGTTTAAAAAATCTAAGACATTTGGCTGATGTCATTTTAAAAGTCAAACTGAAAAATATGACTTAAAAAAAACAAAGCTAGAGCTTTTTTTTTTTAAGATTTTATTTATTTATTTGAGAGAGAGAGAGAAAGAACGAGCAGCAGGGAGAGGGAGAAGCAGGCTCCCCACTGAGCAGAGAGCCCGATGTGGGGTTCCATCCCAGGACCCTGGGATCATGACTTGAGCCAAAGGCAGACGCCCAACTGGCTGAGCCACCCAGGTGCCCCAAAGCTAGAGCTTTCTAATGAGACATTAGCAGTGACCATCAAGAGCCCACTAGGGATGGGGTGGCTGGGTGACTTGGTTGGATGAGCGTCGGATTCTTGATTTTGGCTCAGGTCATGATCTCAGGGTCCTGGGATCAGAGCCTTGCTGTCTCCATGCTCAGCGGGGAGTCTGCTTCTCCTTTTCCCTCTTCCTCTGCCCCTCCCCCTGCCCACACTCTCTCTCTCAAACAAATAAGTCTTTAAAAAAAAAAAGAAAGCAAGAAGGAAAGAAGAAAGAAAAAGAAAGAAAGAAAGAAAGAAAGAAAGAAAGAAAGAAAGAAAGAAAGAAAGAAAGAAAGAGAAAGAAAGAAAGAGAGAAAGAAAAGTCAACTAGGTGCCTGGCCAGCTCAGTTGGAAGAGCACATGACTCTTGATCTCGGAGTCCTGGGTTTGAGCCCCACATTGTAGGGGGAGAAATTACTTAAAAATAAATAAATAAATCAACTTAAAAAAAAAGTCACCTAAAATAGAGGTGCCCGGCTGACTCAGTCAGAAGAACATGATCTCTTGATCTTAGGATTTTGAGTTTGAGCCCCATGTTGGGTGCAGAGATTACTTAAATAAATAAATAAAACTTAAAAAAAAAAGTCAATTAAAGTATTATGCTGAAAATATATTTCCCTGGCAAGTATCAGAATGTGGTCACTTCCAGGAAGGTGTGGAAAAAAGAAAATCTTTTTTTTCTTTTTTAACCATAGGACATTCATGGCTTGTGTTAAAAAATAAAAAGAAAGAAAGAAAAATGCATCATTGATGCTATTAGCCACATCTCTCACTGGCTTCTTTCCAAATATTTTCTTACAAGTGATAAATCTATAGGGGAAATTCAGAGATTTGCAATTCCACTGAGAACAAATCTCTCTGAGAGTGAATAGTAGAAATAACAAAGGCCACGGAGAGCTTTTGCTCCTCAGAAATTCTGCCAGAGAACAGAACAGAACCCTTTCAGCAACTGATTTTAGGAGAATTTTACTCTCTGAAGCTGCTGAGAGATCAAGTTTATGTTGAAACAGCTAGGAGGGGAGGAAGAAGAGGGAGTATTCCATTTTATTTTATTCAGTTTTGGCATATTTGGTTGTTCTAAATTTCTCGAATACCCCCATTGGGGTTGTTGTTCATTCAAGGAGAGTAATAGCCAGATGAAAAGAAAAGCTAAGCCAGGACAAAATAAAGAAAACAAGATTCTTTTTGTCTTACTTTTCGTGTGTTCTCATATTTACCCTCTATAATTTCTCAATAAATAATTTGTAAGGAGGCAGAAAAAAATGTTTAGTAAAAAGGCACTCAGTGAATAATTACAGCATTTATTTTCAAAGCATATTTAATTGTTTTATGCATAAATATGGGCAGAATTCATATCCTAAATGAATTTGCTCAAAGCAAAACTATACTCCCTGAAGCTGATTTGTTTTTACATAACTATGATGTCTATGAGACAAAGAACACATATAAATTTATTTTTACTTTTTAAGTGTATTTATTTTTATTTTTTATGAGCTTAATTGATTGTTGATTATCTTAATTAAAGGAAGTAAACAGTGCAGTGATTAACCCAAAATAATCTAAAGTCTTTCATATTTGACTATGAAAAAAGTTTAATATTTAGCAATAAGTGTGGAAAATTTTAACATTCTAAGATTTTTTTTTAAACTTCAAATAAAGCAGCGAAAACATACTGAGCAAAACCTCATTTAGCTCATAGGCTGGTCCTACACAAATTACACTTGCAATAAATGGATGTTAATTAATCACCAAGAAATTTGTCACCTTCCTTATCTATCATTTAGCAACTATGTCAGATAGTCATTGTTTTTCCTTATCCAGAAGAACCTACTCTAATTCCGTGCGGTTCAGGTAGCCCTGGACTATTTGAGCCTCTACTAGTGGGCAAGTGAGGAGGACCAGTTCAATCAGCACCTCATATTTCTCTGACCCTGTTACTGGATTTCATGAGGACATTCAATTCTGGCTAGGTCCATCAGCATATCCTACCCTCCCTGGCCCAAGTTCATGGGTGAGCACATGGTAACCGCTATGCATCGCCTCCTGCCATTCTTATAAAATATGACTATGCACTTCTGGCCCTAGTTGATCTAGAATTGACTTCTGACCAAAACTGGGCCAATCAGAGTTCTTTTCCCATGATTTCAAAATTGAGACTAAGAAGGTCCAGTATCAGTTTTGACACGTCTTTAACAGAGGAACTGTATATTAGGGCGCTTCCATGTGACTGTGGGAGAACAGAAAGCCTTCTAGAAAAAAGGAGCAGTCAGGAAGAGAGAAGCAGAGATGAAAAATGAAAAGAGAAGTCCTGCTACTGGTCCTCTCGAGGCTAGGCTGCATTTTTTTTTTTTTTTTTTTTTTTTGGTAAAGACAAAGAGCAAATTCACATGTGCCTGCAAGCAGGGGGAGGGGCAGAGGGAGAGGGCCAAGGAGAATCTTAAGCAGGCTCCACACCCAGAGTGGAGGTTCACACAAGACTCAATCTCATGACCCTGAGCTCATGACCTGTGCGGAAATCAAGAGTCAGATGCTTAACTGACTGAGCCACCCAGGAGCCTCAGCCAGGCTACATTCTTTTTTTTTTTTTTTTTAAAGATTTTATTTATTTATTTGAGAGAGAGAGAGAGAGAAACAGCATGAGAGGGGAGAAGGTCAGAGGGAGAAGCAGGCTCCCCGCTGAGCCGGGAGCCCGATGCGGGACTCGATCCCGGGATTCCGGGATCATGACCTGAGCCGAAGGCAGTCGCTTAACCAACTGAGCCACCCAGGCGCCCCCAGGCTACATTCTTGACCCTCGGTCCTCTGAAGGTACACATTAGAATCTTCATGTTAGTTTCCTTCTTTGAAGCTAGCTTCTTTGCTTTCTCCTTGTCAATCAAGAATCTCTAATTCTGCAGCCCACGAAGGTAAGTAGAGGAGAAAGCAGATGACTATAGCAACCCAGGGTTGGGAATTTGTAGGACAGTTAGAGTAGAGAGGGATAAGCAGAAAAGGAAACTGGAGGTACCAGTGAGAACAAAGTTGAAGAGACTGAAAATGAGGATGGATTTGGGTTTGAGAAGAAAGAGAATCCAAAATGGGCTAAACCCAACTAGAAGAAGGGAAAGACTGGGGAGCTGGAGGGCAGAGTTAGAGGAGTTTGCTGCTTTCCGGGAGTCAGGAATGCAGAGGAAGGATGTGGTCGCAAAGTGAGATACCAAAGGTAGAAAAGTCCCAAATTGCAACAAGGTCCAGGATGTGGCTAGGAGAGGGGGCTGTTGAAAGGAGGGAAGTGTTGGAGGAGAGGGTCAGGAACTCTGCCAGTAAGAGAGAGAACGTACAATTTACCTAGGAAAGTGGCCGTAGTTAGGTAGAGAAGAATGTGAACCAAAGCCCTGGTGTATATGTGTTTGTTAGAAATACAGGCAATTGACAGAATGAAAATTATATTGGAGATTTTAATTCTCCAGTGTCAATAATGAGAGACTGAGTGCATGAAGTATTGTGCTAAGGGTTGTGACATCTTCAAATATAGAATTAATTGATATTTGGAATCAATTAAATGAAGTTGAAGACCTCTATTTACAGGACATACAAAATGTCCTCTAGGACATCACTTGTGATAAAAACAGAAAACAAAATATTTAATCACATGAAAAAAATTTAAATTTTCCTAAATAATAGACTTATTAAGGAGAAAATTAAGAACACAATAAAAGTCTATTTTAAAATAATATTAAAAGTACTCCAACACTTATTCACAATGTTATTATGTAATTTACTGAAAATAATAATAATAAAGTACTTCTCAAAAGCTTTGAAATGCGGGAAAACTCTTAGAAAAAATACAGGCTTTTAAATTATTTTATTACTAACAGACAACTAAATAAACATTCAATTTAAGATCTTAGAAAGAAAATCTGTAAATCCTGAGTGAAGTAAAACCAAGACAGATGTAAGTAAACAGAAATTGAAAATGCATGGGGTGCCAGGGTGGCTCAGTTGGTTATGTGTCCAACTCTTGGTTCCATCTCAGGTCATTATCTCGGGGTCCTGGGATCCAGCCCCGCACCGGGCTTGGTGCTCAGTGCAAAGTCGGCTGGAGATTATCTCCCTCTCCCTCTGCTCCTCCCCTGCTCTGTCTCTCTCTCTCTAAAATAAATAAATAAAATCTTAAAAAAAAGAACTATACACTAAAAATGGTGAATTGTATTGTATGCATATAATACCTGAATAACATGGCTTTTAAAAATTTTTAATGGAGAAACTATTAAGGAATAATGCTAAAAAGAACAGGTAAAGGAGCAAGATGGCGGGGGAGTAGGAGACCTGGATTTCGTCTGGTCTCAGGAATTCAGCTGAATAGGGATCAAACCATTCTGAACACCTACGAACTCAACAGGAGATCGAAGAGGAGAGTAGCAACAACTCTCTGAACAGAGAAGCGACCACTTACTGGAAGGTAGGACGTGCGGAGAAGTGAATCCGAGGTGATATTCAGGAGGATAGATGGCGGGGGAGGGGGCCTCCGTCGGCCGCTTCTGGCAAGTGCTAGAGCCGCGGAGCACAAAATCGGACCTTTTAGAAGTTGGCTCCGCTGAGGGACGTCACTCCAGTGGCTAAGTGGGGAGTGGAATCCTCCCGGGACAGTGTGCTCTCAGGACCCTTGGGGTCACAGAAAGACCGGGGGTGCCTGAGGGCGGCAGAGCTCCCAGGGATCGGAGCGGGGAAGCCGGCTGCAGAAACGGAGCCGAGGCACGGGCTCTCAGCTCGGGGTGGCCATAAACTGTGATCCGCGGCCCAGTAGGGCCACTGCTCCCCCAGCAGGGACCCAACAAGCAGCAGATCTGGGGAGACTCCCCTTCCTCCCCCGGGGAGGAGCGGCGCAGGAGCGCACCGCAGGGATCTGCTGGGTTTGGAGACTCCACACGGGGTCGGGTGCCAGAGATAGAAACGCTCGGTCACAGGCCGGGTGAGCACGGAGTGCGGCCGGAGACCGGGGACAAGGGAGTGACTGCTTTTCTCTGGGGCCGCACTGAGGAGCGGGGCCCCGAGTTCTCGGCTCCTCCAGGTGGAGATTGGGAGGCCACCATTTTCACCCTGGTCCTCCAAAGCTGTACTGAGAGCTTGCAGGGAACAAAAGCTCCTGAGAGCAAACCCAAGCAACTTGCTTAGCCCGGACCGACAAGGGCGGGGCAATTCCGCCTCCGGCAAAGACATTTGGGAACCACGGCAACAGGCCCCGCCCCCAGAAGATCAGCACGAACAGCCAGCAAGCCAAGACCAAGTTTACCGATCAAGGAGAACGGGAGAACTCCAGCGCTAGGGGAATACTGCACATAGAATTCATGGCTTTTTTTTTACCATGATTCATTAGTTCATCAAAGTTAATTTTTGTTAACTGTTTTTTTTTATTTTTTTTTCCCTTTTTCAACCAACATCTTATCAATCTCTTTTTTAAAAAAAAAAAACATTTTTTATTTTTCATTTTTAGAGTCATATTTTATCCCTTCATAGTAGTTACCCTTATTTTTTGCATACATATATAAGTTGTTCTCTCTTTAAAATTTTGAGATACAGTTTCTTCTAACAGATCAAAATATACCCTAAATCACTAGTGTATGGCTTTGTTCTTGTCTCCTGCCTGATCACATTCTCTCCCTTTTTTCTTTTTTTTTTTAAATCTTCTTTCTTTTTTCAAACAACTTATCTTATCAATTCCTTTTATAAAATCTTTTATAATTTTCATCTTTACAGTCATCTTCCATCCCTTCATTGTATCAACCCTTATTTTGTACATATATGTCTTTCTTCCTTTAAAATTTTAGGAGGCATTTTTTTCTAACAGACCAAAATACGCCCAAAATCTAGTGTGTGGCACTGATCTGTGCACTAGCCTGATCATATCTGATCATATTCTGCTTTTTTTGTATTGTCCTGTTTTTGTTTTTATCTTTTTTCTTTCTTTTTTTTCTCTTTCTTTTTTCTTTCTTTCCCTTTCTTTTCCCCTGGTTTCAGGTCTTTTCTGATTTGTATAGAGTATATTTGCTGGGGACGTTGTTAACCTGTTAGCATTTTGTTCTCTCATTCATCTATTCTCCTCTGGACAAAATGACAAGACGAAAAAAATCACCTCAGCAAAAAGAACAAGAGGTAGTACCGTCAGCCAGGGACCTACTCAATACGGACATCAGTACGATGTCGGACCTAGAGTTCAGAATCATGACTTTGAAGATACTAGCTGGGCTTGAGAAAAGCGTGGAAGTTATTAGAGAAACCCTTTCTGGAGAAATAAAAGAACTAAAATCTAACCAAGTCAAAATCAAAAAGGCTATTGATGAGGTGCAATCAAAAATGGGGGCACTAACTGCTAGGATAAATGAGGCAGAAGAGAGAATCAGTGATAGAAAAGACCAAATGATAGAAAATAAAGAGGCTGAGAAAAAGAGAGATAAACAAATACAGGATCACGAGGGCAGAATTCGAGAGATAAGCGATACAATTAGACGAAACAACATTAGAATAACTGGGATCCCAGAAGAAGAAGAAAGAGAGAGAGGGGCAGAAGGTATATTGGAGGAAATAATAGCAGAGAACTTCCCTAATGTGAGGAAGGAAACAGGCATCAAAATCCAGGAGGCACAGAGAACCCCTCTCAAAATCAATAATAATAGGTCAACACCCCGACATCTAATAGTAAAACTTACGAGTTTCAGAGACAAAGAGAAAATCCTGAAAGCAGCTCGGGAGAAGAGATATGTAACCTACAATGGTAGAAACATTAGATTAGCAACGGACCTATCCACAGAGACCTGGCAGTCCAGAAAGGACTGGCAAGATATCTTCAGAGCACTAAACGAGAAAAATATGCAGCCAAGAATACTATATCCAGCTAGGCTATCATTGAAAATAGAAGGAGAGTTAAAAAGCTTCCAGAACACACAAAAACTAAAGGAATTTGCAAACACGAAACCAGCCCTCCAAGAACTATTGAAAGGGGTCCTCTAAGCAAAGAGAGAGCCTAAAAGCAGCATAGATCAGAAAGGAACACAGACAATACACAGTAACAGTCACCTTACAGGCAATACAATGGCACTAAATTCATACCTTTCAATAGTTACCCTGAATGTAAATGGGCTCAATGCCCCAATCAAAAGACACAGCCTATCAGATTGGATTAAAAAACAAGACCCATCCATATGCTGTCTGTAAGAGACTCATTTTAGACCCAAAGCCACCCCCAGATTGAAAGTGAGGGGGTGGAAAACCATTTACCATGCTAATGGACACCAAAAGAAAGCTGGGGTGGCAATCCTTATATCAGACAAACTAGATTTTAAATCAAAGACTGTAATAAGAGATGAAGGACACTATATCCTACTTAAAGGGTCTATCCAACAAGAAGATCTAACAATTGTAAATATCTATGCCCC
>NW_027397088.1:20128701-20143011 GCF_003265705.2 Callorhinus ursinus | reverse complement strand
GTGGGAGGGATGGGGTGGCTGGGTGATAGACATTGGGGAGGGTATGTGCTATGGTGAGCGCTGTGAATTGTGCAAGACTGTTGAATCACAGATCTGTACTTCTGAAACAAATAATGTAACATATGTTAAGAAAAAAGAAAAAGAAGATAGCAGGAGGGGAAGAATGAAGGGGAGTAAGTCAGAGGGGGAGACGAACCATGAGAGACGATGGACTCTGAGAAATAAACTGAGGGTTCTAGAGAGGAAGAGGGTAGGGGGATGGGTTAGCCTGGTGATGGGTGTTAAGGAGGGCACGTTCTGCATGGAGCACTGGGTGTTATGCACAAACAATGAATCATGGAACACTACACCAAAAACTAATGATGTAATATATGGTGATTAACATAACAATTAAAAAATTTAAAAAAAGAACAGGTAAAAAGTGCTTTTACAAGAAAGTATCACATAGCAATAGAAATTTAAATAATGTGTCAATGGTATGAAAACAAAAAGCAAGATCAAAAGAAAAAATTAGAGGAACCACACATGGACATCAATATAGGTAATAGTTTATTACTAACTCTTCATTTTCCTCTTTTCCTTCCCTTCTCTCCCTTTGTCTTCCCTTCCTTGCTCTGCCCTTCCTGAACTACTTAGTAAAAAAGCCATTAGACTGAGAGTATAAAGTGACAGAACCACTCTGGAAAAAAGCTTGGCCGTTTCTTAGAAGATGAAACATGTCCTTACCGCATGACCCATCAATCCCATTCCTGGACTTTCATCCCAGAGAAACGAAACCTGTGTTCATACAAAAACATGTACACAACCATTCACAATAGCTTTATCTGTAATACCCCACACTGGAAATAACCCACATGTCCTTCCATATGTGAATGACTAAACAAACTATAGTACATCCATACTATGGATACTACTCAGCAGTGGTGACCCAGGGTGGGATGTCCAAGTCAGAGTTGCGTGAAAAGGATATCGATATAGGAGGGCACCAGTATCAACCAGGTGCAAAGTATCAGAGCCCAGGCCGAGTTAAGAATAGTGTCTGCTAAGGCAGGGAGGATGTCAGATTCTAAGTGGGTGACAAGGGCTCTATGACAGGGGAAGAGGCACGGTGGCCATAATGAAAGATTAGCTACATACAGGAGGATAAAGCATTTAAGTTAATATATGCATCATAACAGGAGGCAAACAAGACAATTAGAAAGAGGAAAATAAGGGACACCTGACTGGCTCAGTTGGTAGAGCATGTGACTCTTGATCTCGGGGTCATAAGTTTGAGCCCCACACTGGGCATAGAGATGACTTAAAAAAAATAGGAAAATAAGAACGAACCCTGTGGTTTTGGATTTGAATTGGAGATTTCAGTATAAACTTGTTGTTAATATATAACAGTAGATATAGAAGTAAATATAAATGTGTATATATGTGTGTATATACAATGTATGTATATGTACCAAATTTTTACCTGATGTATGATCCCTCCTAAGATTTGAACGTGTTTTACCTAAGATAATTTGGTACATATACATACCTGTCATAGAGTTTCAGCCAGCACCCATCTCTCTCAGCCTCTTGGCTCTATCATTCATCTTGACTTCATCTACATTCTCAGACTCTCTACAAGGTGTCACGATGGCTGTCATTAGCTTCAAGGCCAATTTCCAGATTCACATCCGGAAGAAAACAAAAAAATTTGCTTTTCACTCAACAACCTAAAAAAAAAAAAAGTCTCACTGCATATTATTGGCTCTGACTGGATCTTGTGCCTGTCTTTGTATTATCAGGGTGGCATGGAGAATGCGATACAGTGATTGGCTAAGGCTTAGCCACGCCTACCCCTGGAGGCAGGGTTGGAATAAGCTTGCTTCTCTCCAAAGCATCAGGACTGGTTGCGTAGGACAGAATGGCTCCACAGAGGAAAGTTGGGATACTTTTGCTAGAAGAATGATAAACGTGTGCTGGGTAGCAAGGTGGATTTTCACTATTCAATTTGTTTCTTGACATTCCCACATACCCTTCTTCCCATACACATGCTTTAAAACATGCCCACACTTCCATACTGAAATACCATATGCAACCAAAACACAACCGCTCCAACCTTAAAATAGGACGACTCAAATTTCTGTCTCGTGGCTCCATTGAAATATTTGTCGAAGTTCTCTGGGTGACTTCATATAATCCATATAAATGATAAAACTAACACAAGCACCCACCAACATACCCAATGTGCTATGGTAATAATGGTAATAAAAAGAACCAAAAACTGTGTTGGCCATGGAAGTGCAACCATCAGGTCTGCTCTCAAGAAAGAACAAGCTGCTCAGTTGGGAAGAGGGCAGCCAGCTAACAGCCTCCATCAGCAGCACCTTCAGGACTCACCCAGCTTCTCAGCTGAGGCCATGCTCTTCCTGGGCAACCCTCCCAGGCAATGATTAAGCATGACAGGCTTATTCATATCTAGCCATTTCTATACAAGGCAGACTACTGTAACTGCAATTTTGCTATAGAGCTCTCCGTTGCACTGACTCAGGCTTTGTGTGATCTGCGTTGCCAACTGAAGGCTTTGCCTACCCACTCCAACTTGTTCCCCCTTTATCCTTTACAGACATTACTCCTGATAAATCTCTCTTTTAGAGTATCTTTTTTAGAGTATCAGTTTTCCTGTGGGTCCTCCCCCCACCCCCCTAATAAACTTTTTGCATCTCTAACTTCATCAGGATCTGCTTTCCAATAGACTGGAATTGACACAACAGTATTCCCAATATCAAAGTACCTGGGGAACAGAATCAGGAATAACAGAGGAGTAGTGAGGGGCACCTGACTGACTCAGTCAGTGGAGCATGTGACTCTTTTTTTTTTAAGATTTATTATTTATTTGAGAGAGAGAAAGAGAGCATGTGAGCAGGGGGCAGGGGGTGGGCAGAGGCCAAGGGAGAGAAGCAGATTCCCTGCTGAGCTCGGAGCCCAATGCTGGGCTCTATCTCACGACCCTGAGATCATGACCTGAGCTGAAATCAAGAGTGGGATGCTTAACTGATTGAGCCACCCAGGTGCCCCGAGCATGTGACTCTTGATCTTGGAATTGTAAGTTCCGGCCCCACATTGGATATAGAGATTACTTAAAAATAAAAAATCTTAAAAAAAAAAAGTGGAGTTGTGATCTGTCCATCATCTTGTTTTTTTGTTACCTAGCCCCCATCAATACTTCTTTGGAAAAAAGAAGAGTAGAAAAAAAATAGAGAGTTGTCTCCAATCCACAGCATGCATCATATACTGCTAGATAGGAATAACAAGGTTCCCAATCTTGGAAGTGAAGTAATTGGCCAAAGGAGTCCTTTTCCTCCAAGGCCACATTTAAGATGGACATTGGGGAGGGTTTCCCTTCCTGAGGTTACACCTCTTCAGCTACTAATAGTATGACAAGAGACTTAGGGGTAAAATGATCACTAGTGCTTATGCCAGACTTGGAGTTTCATTAGCTCTTGTGTCCATGCAATTCTCTGAGCTAATAGCCAAAGCCAGACAACTAGTCAAGTCTAGAACTGGACCTATGGGCTTCTGTTTCTTAGCAGCAGACTCCAGGGCTCTGTTGTTCTTCTAGAACTCTTAGCTTAATGGCTTCATCTCCACATCTGTCTTACAAAATTCAAAATGATGTTCTTGGATACGTAGCTGAAGCTAATCTGCTCCAGGCCTGTGTCTCTGCCACATTTTTGTAATTGGTAATTGCCCATTTTGTCAGGCAAAGAAGTACATTAGGAGAGCTGGTTGGATGGGACCTGTGGGGTCAGGAGTGTTTTTAAAAATATTGATTCTAGCTCTCAGATATCAGATTGAGCCACTTTCAACCAAGCCCTCCTTTAAGGAGCACCATAATATAGGCCATAAGAAACAGCCAACACACTCGAAAATTCTTCCATTGTTGTACTGTATCTTTTAACATTCCATCCTTTGGCAATAAATAGTCCTAGTCCCAAGATAAAATACATGATAGTCATCTGACCAGTTCTTTCCTACTTCAAATTAAGGGCTATAAGAGTGGCCAACTTTCCAGTCTAGGAAAGGAGGGTGTTCACTCTTACGGAAACTATCCTTAACTTAGATAATTCTATAGTTGAGTGTCCTTTACACTCCAGTTTTGGTATAAGTTGTGTCATCATTTAGAACTTCTTTCTAGTTGCCATTAACAAAAACCACAACCCAAACTGGCTTAAGGAAAGAAAGATAAGTTATTGGCTTATGGTACTGAAAAGTCTTAAGATCTTCAGGCCACCTGGCTGACTCCGTCAGTAGAGCAGGTGACTCTTGATCTCAGGGTCATGAGTTCGGGGCCCACATTGGGTACAGAGATTACCTAAATAAACTTAAAAAAAAAAAAAAGAAAGGAAAGATCTCGCTTCAATTAAGGCTGGGTGTGGAGGAAGTTTAAACAAAATGTCATCAGGAAATACCATCTAAATGTTTGTCTTGAGAAGGTTGGGCTTGTTCTCTGACCCTATGAGAGAACTATCTCTAGAATCATCTTCTCAGGTCAATTCAATAACAAAAAAAATGTGTTAAGGTGTGCCTTTCAACAATCCCAGCAAAAGCCTCATTTCTTTTTATTAGCGTGATTGGGTTACATAACTGTCCCTGAACAAATTCACTCTGGCCAGGAGAATGTAATATTCTAATTAGCCAGACTGAATCTCATGAATTCTATTTTTTGTAATAACAGCTTTATTGAAATATAATTCACATACCATAAAATTCACCCCACATGAACTCTTTGGAAGAAGAACAAAGAATGAATACCACCTAGAGCACCTGGACTGAAAATTTGGGAGGCAAGATATTCCAGAACAAAATGGGCACTGTTATTAAAAGAAGGGTGAATGGAGTCTGGCCACCAAAAACTGAGTTTAAGTAATGTGAATTTATTTCCTAAGGATCCCACCTGACATATTACAGCCTTGTATAGTTAACAATTATCTCCTGGTTTGTTCCCCACATGGAACACCCTATGAGACTTGGCCTTAAGCCACTTAGTCATTGTTTTTCTACAAACGTTCAAAAAGCCTTAGGTCCCATGTTTATATCCACAACTCTACCTGGCTCCATGTTTCCTGTATTGTTGACACATGCTAAAAAAAAAAGTCTTATGAATTTCTTTATTTAAAACTCACTTTGGAGGCACCTAGGTAGCTCAGTCGGTTGAGCGTCTGACTCTTGGTTTCTGCTCAGGTCACGATCTCCATGTTGTAAGATGGAGCCCTGAGTTGGGCTCTGTGCTCAGTGTGGAGTGTGCTTAAGAGATTCTCTCTCTTTCTCTTCCTCCCCCCACTCATGCGACCGGCGCCCACATGTGTGTACACACACACTCTCTCTCTCTCTCTCTCTCTCTCAAATAAATAAATAAATAAATAAATAAATAAATAAGTCTTAAAACACACACACACACACACACACACACACACACAAATCACTTTGGGGACACCTGGCTGGCTCAGTCGGTAGAGCATACGATTCTTGATCTCGGGGTTGTGAGTTCAAGCCCCATGTTGGGTGTAGAGATTACTTAAAAATAAAATCTTAAAAAAAACCCCTCACTTTGTCTGTTCAAGTCATAGTGTTAATTCTGTAATTCTCCAGCAACATTCTGGGAAGGCCGTGTGGTTGATGGAGAAATAACTATATCAGTGCATTCCAGTCAGGTCTCTATGACACAGCACAGATGCACAGGTGCGCATAATGTAAGGTAAGGATGAAGAGCACAGACACAGAATCAGTCAGCCCTAGCAAATCCTAGTATACTGCTTCGTAATTCAATGAATGTGGACAAGTCACTTAAAATCCCTCAACTTCAACTTTTCCAACCAGGGCCCAGCAGAATCGCTCATACGAAGAAGGGTGGCAAGAAGAAGAAGGGCTGTTCTGCCATCGACGAGGTAGTGACCAGAGAATACATCATCAATATTCACAAGCACGTCCATGGAGTGGGTTTCCAGAAGCATGCCCCTCGGGCACTCAAAGAGATCCAGAAATGTGCCATGAAGGAGATGGGAACTCCAGATGTGCACATCAACACCAGGCTCCACAAAGCCATCTGGGCCAAAGGAATAAAGAATGTTCCATACCACATCCATGTGTGGTTGTCCAGAAAATGTAATGAGGATGAAGATTCACCAAACAAGTTCTATACGTTGGTTACCTATGTACCTGTAGTCACTTTCAAAAATCTACAGACAGTTAATGTGGATGATAACTAATCACTGATTGTCAAATAAAGTTATAAAACTGAAAAAAAAAATCCCTCAACATCAATTTCCTAAATGGAAAATTGGGTAATGATACCCCAAATGACAGTTACAAAGATTATAAATGAAATGATGCATGTATAAGGAAAAACAGGAAATAACGTTCTCTTGAATTACTCTTGGCTCTAGCACATGAGTTTAAGAGAAATACTTTGATGGGCTTCTTTGACCCAAGACCCCAAAAGTCAAGCTCTGCTATCAAAATTGACCGCTTTCTAGGAAGGATGAATGCATTAACTGAAGACCTTTTGCTTTTCTGAATGCCTAATAGGGTCTGGATAGACAAAGTTTGATGGTTAGGGGCTGAGAGATGGAATAAATCTGAGGAAGAAAATAAAAGAATTAAAGACGTTGGTGTTGAATGGGTGTTAGGATGTGCTGGAGCTGGCTCCTATTGGCTTCCTAGGGCTGATTGTTGGCATCTCCTTCCAGCTCTGTGTTTGGTGATACTGTGTTGGTAGTGTGCGATTAACCATGGTGAGAATATTTACACCACGGCACCTGGCAAGTGTACAAATGAGCCCTTCCCACCTTCCAAAGACCTGCTTAGTAAGTATTTACAGCAGGACACTGGATGAAATATCCCTATGTCAGGGCGCCTGGGTGGCTCAATTGGTTAAGCATCTGACTCTTGATCTCAGGTCTTGATCTCAGGGTGGTGAGTTCAAGCCCCACATTGGGCTCCACACTGGGCATGGAGCCTAATTAAAAGAAAAAGTGGACTACCCCTCAAAAAACCCCCAGAAATATCCCTATGTCAGAGCAACAGGGGTATCTAAGGGAGATTTTTTTTTTTTTTCAGATTGTTTACTTCTCATTCTTCCCTTGACATCTTTAGTAAAGTCCCTTTTATTCACTATCAGTTTATGCAAGTAAATCCTGAAGGAGATGAGGACAAGGGCACAACTGCTATCTAAGTACTGACAAATGGTAGCAATGATTGTCTTTATTATTCATGACAACCATAACAAATGGCGCCTTTTCTTCCCCCCATGAGAGTGCTAATGTAGCTGTCTTCCTCAGGTAAAACAGATTTCTTTTCACCTGCTTCCTGGCAGAACATAGCTCAGGAACCCCAATTATGAGAGGCCATAGCTCCATGTGAGTCCCATGTCAGCAGGGATGCTCTCTCTGAGGTAATGACAAGTAAGCTGAAGTCTAGAATAAGAAGCCAAGGGAGAGAAGGAGTGGGAGGAAGCAAGGGAAAGCATTCCAGGCAGAGGCAACTGCAGCTTCAAAGGCTCCAAGGTGGGGGAAAATGAGGGTGACAGTGGAATGTATGAATGGGCAGAGAGTGGCCAGGGATGAGGGTTCCATGTAGACAGAGATCAGCTATGCTAGGCCTTCTATATTGCTAACCATCAGGGGAGGCTTATTGCCCTCAAGGAACTTGTCAGGGATTACAATGTCAAATTTCCTGATGCTTAACATTGACTAAAGCTTCATTGACAGATACAATATTAATAAAGGATTGCCTTCAGGGTATGGAGCACACGCTTGTCTCCAAAAATCTATCCATCGGTTAAGTCAGATGAGCTGAGAGCCAGACCACTGTCGAAGGTACTGTGACCTAATGCCACATGGCCAAATTAAGGGACACGTGGCAACCAGTATCCAAGATGACCCCAATGATGCTCATCTCTCTCTATTCTCCTCCTACACTGAGTCTGGACAGTGAGGAAATGACACTGTGTGATTTCTGAGGCTAAGACATAAAAGATATTGTAGCTCCTATCTCTTTCTTTCTTGGATCATTCACGCTGCAGAAGTCAGCCGCCATGTCCTGAGGACACTCAAGCAGCCCTGTGGAGAGGGCCACATGGGAAGGAACTGAAGCCTCCTGCCAATCATGGCACCAGTGCGCCAACCATGAGAGTGCAGCATCTTGAAGTGAACCCTCCAATCCCAGTCAAGCCTTCAGATGACTATTGCCCTGGCTGACATCTTGATTACAACCCCATGAGACATCCGAAATGAGGACTACCTAACTAAGCTGCTCCTGAATTCCTGATCCACAGAAAAGGTGTGGTATGATGAATGTTTATTATTGGTTTAAACCAATACCTTTTGGTATTTTGTTATGCAGCAGTAAATTAAAGCAGACATTATAAGAAACAATCCCAATACACTATTTGCTACAATGACAATAACACTATTTATCAAGGGTATTGTCTATGAGTTCGGGCAAGTTAGGTGACCCTGCTACACCTCAGTTTTTTTCCTGTCAAAAGAGACTAATTAATAGTATCCATTTTTCAAAATGTGTATAGCATTAACTGGAATAATAGGTGTAGTTAGTTTAAAGAATGAAACGGAATCATAAATAGCATATAGTAGAAGCTCAGTAAGTGTCATCCATCCCATCACTATTTGCTGTTATTTGTTATGACTATTAATTTTTAAATTTTAATTTTAACCAAATCTGCTTCTGCTCCCATTTTTCAAAATCAATTAGCAACACAATGATCCCATCAGTCTAAACACCAGAAACCTGGATATTATCCTTGACTGATTTTTATCCTCCTTCCTTACCTCCAATCAATCATTATGTTCTAATGATTATATCTACTGAGTCCTTTCAGACTATTTTCTTTATCCCATGCCTTAGTTCAGGCCTCCATCAACTCCCGTCTGGACTATTAAATAGATTCCTAAATTGTTTCCTGCATCTAATCTTATTCCTCTTAAAACTATTTCTCACACTGCAACCAGTGACCTATCTATTACCCGAATATGATAAAGCCATTCCCTGGTGGAAACCTTCCACAGGCCCTCCGACAACTCCATAAAGTCCAATCTCCTCAGCATGACCAATAAAGCCTGTCAGGATCTGGCCATTGCCTGCTTCCCCTCTTATTAACATTGTGTTTCCAAGTGTCAATTCTCTTATTTGTTGCCTTTGGTGTCTCTCTTCCATAGTGTTGATTTTTCTTAAGTGTTTGGTGGTTCTTGCTTTTTTTTTTTTTTCTTGTGGGTCTAGATTCCACAGCTTATTTCCATGCCCAAATGAGGCTTTCTGGTCACCTATCCCAGTGGGTTCAAGTTTTGTTTTTGTTTTGTTTTGTTTATTTATAGAGGGACAGAGAGAGAGAGATGGGGAAGAGCAGAGGTAGAGAGAGAATCTTAAGCAGGCTCCATGCCCAGGAGCCTGACGTGGGGCTCAATCTCATGACCCAGAGACCATGAGCTGAGCCAAAACCAAGAGTCAGACCCTTAACCACCTGAGCTACCAGGCACCCCAGTGGGTTCAAGTTTTGATCACAGAACACTGATTCTGATGATTGTAGGTGAGAGGTGAATCATGAGACAAAGGTGAAGTGTTGGGGGCATCAACACTCTGAGAGCTGGACATAAAAGGCTCTGCACAAAAATAAATGGTTAAAGAACACATAAGTGCCTTTTCCACTCAGGCTGGGCCCTTGGTCCTGGCACAGTAAGATCTGCATCCCTCAACATATGCTCTCATGCTAACTGTATTCAAACCTCAGAGAAACACTTTTCCTTGCCTCGTGTCTGTGACCTTGAAACAAAAAGAGACAATCCTGTCCAAACTGCATAAAGTCTTGTGAGTTGTGCCCTATCGAGTTCAGAAATAGGTATTGTTTCAGCATGGAGGATTCGAGAGGCAGAATCATTGAAAGAAGAGAAAATACAAATTAATTACTGTGACAAATCCTTCCTCTCAAGTTGAATGCAATAGTTTCTTACATAATGAAGAATTATTTTCTAAGAAGCCTGAGCATCCATTTTCTGGCTTGCCTTTGTAGATCTGGAGGTTCTCTTGAATTAGCTCAATATTTGAAACAATTCTACATGACAGCTGAATAAAATTTTGCAATGTTGAATAAATCATATTGCTTTTAAATTTGTATATATATATGTTTAGAATATAATAAGCATGTAACATGGTGCTGATCCTTTCTATTGGCAACTAGATGGACAGTGAAAATTAAATTTTTAACTAGCTTTTAGTGCCTTTTATTTAAAAATTAATATTGGTTAAATAAAATTTATAAAAATTAAATTTAAATTTCATCTCTAAAATAATTTGATTAAAAAATTCAATACTCATGAACTTTGATTTGCAGTTTGTCATTTAATTCTGAAAATTTTAAATATTTTAGAAGAAAATATCATTTTTGAAAACTTATGAAAAATAATTATCACATTTACTTAAATTTACACATTTTGATAAATGCAATATAAATTTTGTACATCTTAAAGACTACATTTTATTTTTAATCCTTCAGATAGTTACTTTCAATAGCAGACAAATTATGTAAAAATCTTTTTTCTTTTTTTTAAAGATTTTATTTATTTATTTGACAGAGAGAGACACAGCGAGAGAGGGAACACCAGCAGGGGGAGTGGGAGAGGGAGAAGCAGGCTTCCCGCCGAGCAGGGAGCCCGATGCGGGGCTTGATCCCAGGACCCTGGGATCATGACCTGAGCCGAAGGCAGACGCTTAATGACTAAGCCACCCAGGCGCCCCTAAAAATCTTGACTGTAACAATATAGTTAGTGATTTTACCAAAATGGTCAAGAAAAAGAAATGTTAGGGAATAAATATAACATGAATTCTAGATTCCCCCTCCCCCGTACATCTAAACATAATCAGCCCATCAACAGAGTATCCAGACAGGTGCAATACTAATTAAAGTCAGACCTTGTTGATATTTTGCAAAACCATGGCTTTGCGTACTTTAAAATACTTTGGTTTTCGGGGCGCCTAGATGGTGCAGTTGGTTGAGCATCCGACTCCTGGTTTCTGCTCAGTTCATGATCTCTGGGTCGTGGAATCTGGCCCCGTGTTGGGCTCTGCACTCAGCATGGAGTCTGCTTTAGTTTCTCTCTCCCTCTCCCTCTGCCCTTCTGCACCTCTTTTTCTCTCAAATAAATAAATAAATCTTTAAAAAAAATTTTTTTTAAATATTCTGTTATTCAGGAGTATTTGTCAAGGTGGAAAGATAATATATATACATATATATATGTGCAGAGAGAGAGTGAGTGGTTATGGAGGCAGCTGACTCTTATCTGGGGCCCTCTACCTATCTCCTGAAACACAATTCTCTCTTTAAAGAGTAGTTGTTTGTTGTTGTTGTTGTTTTTAAGATTTTATTTATTTATTTATTTGAGAGGGAGAAAGCACTCACCAGTGTGGGGAAAGGCAGAGGGAGAGGGAGAAGCAGACTCCCCGCTGAGCAGGGAACCCAGCTCGGGGCTTGATCCCTGGACCCCAAGATCATGACCTGAGCCCAAGGCAGACGGTTAACTGACTGAGCCACCCAGGCATCCCCTCTCTTTAGAGAGTAGTGCTCATGACTTTAGTTTGGAATTTTCTCCCTCCATAGTCTTGGCCAAAGTCTGGAGTCACCAATGGCTCCTCCTTTGTTTTCTAACTTGGACCCTTTCCTGCCATGCTTAGGAAAACATATCCTCAGCCCTTTATTCTGGAAGCAAACTGTTGGCTAGCAACATGGGGAGGGGAGGGAAATCCAATAGATCCTGCTGTTCCAGGCCAGATCTTTCAATAATTATCATAATGATGTGTCCAGGCTCTTCTCTTTTCTCCTATTTCTTGACAATGAACTTGGGGTTTCCTTAGGTAAATCTGTTCTTACCCTTCTACCTACCCCCATTGAAGTGACTCTCTCCTGTGTGTGTTTTGGCTACAGTTTCTGTAGCCAAAATTTCTTTATTTCTTTGTTAATCTGATGCTTTCAATGTTCTGTTTTCCAGGAATTCTTTAACTCTTTTATCTGCTGCCTACAGCCCTTCTAGATTTCTAGTGTCATGAATTACTGCTTTTAAAATATCTTTCCTGACATTCCAATAGGCATATGCACAGGAAGGGAAATCATTGTTTGTGTTTAGCATGTCATCTTAATTCCAATACGTCTACTGACATTTTTCATCTCATTGCCTGGAGCTCCTGAGCTTTAGCAATACCAAGATGCTGGAGTTTTCTACACACACACAGATATGCCATGCTTCTGTGCCTTTGGTGGAGTGGTTTTCTCTTTTTCACTCAAAAACTCTTACCACATTTCTTGATCTGGTGAACTCTTATTTATTTTTCAAAACTCAGGGGCGCCTGGGTGGCTCATTGGTTAAGCATCTGCCTTTGGTTCAGGTCATGATCCCAGGGTCCTGGGATTGAGCTCCACATCAGGCTCCCTGCTCAGTGGGAAGCCTGCTTTGGCCTTTCCCACTCCTCCTGCTTGTGTTCCTGCTCTTGCTGTCTCTCTCTCTCTGTCAAATAAATAAATAATATCTTAAGAAAAAAAGAAAACTCAACCAAAAGCACTCTTTTCTCCGGGAAAGAACCAACTAACTAAATAAATAAAATAAGATTTCTGAGACACCTCACTTTGGGTTAAGTCCCCCCTTTCTCTGACATCTCTATACAGTATATCTCTGAGGTTGCCAGATAAAATATTTCGAGAACACTTCTACTAAAAAATTGTCTATTGTTGATCTGAAGTTCGAATTTAACCAGGCATCCTGTTTTCATTTTTCTTTTCTGAACCTGGCAACACTAAACATTTCCTCGCTTATTGTACTGTATGGAATTTATCTGCTTACATATGTACCTCTCCCTTGGGTACTGGAGGTTTCTTACAGGAAGGGACCATGTCTTTTTTTTGGTGGGGAGTTAGTGGGGTGGGGGTGTGGCATGGAAACCATATCTTTTTTTTTTTTTTTTTTATCTCTGTATCCCTAGTGGTTGACGCATTGTGTGACACACTAGGTTATATTCATTAGGCTCTTTGGGTAGCAAGTAATGGAAACAACAAACTCAAGCCCAATTAAACAATGAAGAGTTTACTGTAAGGAGAATTCCTGGGCAGCTAGCTTCAGGAAGCATGTGGAACTCATTGCTCTCTTTGTCTCTATCCCTGCTTCTCTGAACTCCTGGAACTCTCTCTTCTCTAATTGTGGTGGCTTTCTCGGCTACTCAGTGCATGGGAGGATGGCTGCACAATGCTCCAGAATGGTTACATCTCAGCCATTCAAGAAACAGACACTAATTTCTCTTACCTCCAATTCCAACTCTGGGGCAAGAGACTGTTTCAATCAGCTGAGTCTCAGAAATGCAGATCATGTAATAGAAGAGGGGCTACCTGGGCCCCTATGGTTTGATAGGAAGTTTTGATAGTTGGAGGACGGGCAGACCCTGAAAAGGTTTCTACTACATTAATCAGAGTTCTCCAGAAAACAGAACCAATAGACTCTGTCTGTGTATATATATGTCTACACAGATCAGTATTTTGCTCTATTTGAACTTTGAACTGATAGGAAGAAGCTCACCCACATCGCAGAGGGCAATCTGCTTTACTCAAAGTTCACAGGTTTAGCTGTCAATCTCATCCAAAAACATCTTCACAGAAACATCCAGAATATTATTTGCCCACCTATCTGGGCACCATGGCCCAGCCAAGCTGACACATAAAATTAATGACATATTATCAAAGCTCAATAAACATTTGCTGAATTGAATAATTTTTGTTGTTTATGACATTTAAACCGTATTATTTCTGTGAAGATTCTCAGAGAAACTGTGATTTCAGGATCTTAGAACCAAGGAATAGCTAGGACTTCTCCTGAGCCCTGGTTTGTTGGATCCTATCAACTCTGAACCATGTAACTGATTTCTCTCTTCGTGTTGGTTCTAAAGATGTTGGAGTTGAATTAGCGTTTCTTTTCTAGCAAACATGCATCATGCATGCTAATCTCATCACTATGTACATATTATCTTGAAGACAACTCTTTTTTTAAAAATTGTATTTATTTGACAGAGAGAGAGAGATCACAAGTAGGCAGACAGGCAGGCAGAGGGAGAGGGAGAAGCAGACTCTCTGCTGAGCACGGAGCCCGATGCGGGGCTTGATCCCACGACCCTGGGATCAAG
The DNA here is from genome assembly GCF_003265705.2 of Callorhinus ursinus. Taxonomy (NCBI): domain Eukaryota; kingdom Metazoa; phylum Chordata; class Mammalia; order Carnivora; family Otariidae; genus Callorhinus; species Callorhinus ursinus. Next base: position 20,128,806 of record NW_027397088.1, on the reverse strand, counting down.
ACCTGAGCCGAAGGCAGACACTTAACCGACTGAGCCACCCAGGCACCCCTCTTTCTTTTTCTTTCTTTTTTTCTTTCTTTCTTTCTTTCTTTCTTTCTTTCTTTC